>NW_024599361.1:0-40041 GCF_004379255.2 Salvia splendens | reverse complement strand
GCCTATATTTTCTGACTTTTTTTGTTTTATTATTTTTCATTTCTTGGTCACTAATATATTAAAGTAGTTTAGAAAACAAGTTTTCTCCACATGTGATACTGTCAAATATGATAAAATCAAGAAAAATCCATTTTCCCAATGCTCGAATGGTGAATTTTCTATAATCTATTTCCCAGGTGTGCAAGGAAATATAATCACATTTTTAGTATTATTATTTTGTAACTAAGAAATAATGATTTTGAATCCTTTTCATTATTTTTATAGGTATCTTTATTTCATAGATCTTATCTCATGCAATTGAAATCCTTATTGAACTAATATCACCATTTTCTGTAAATTAAAATGCAAAGTTAAAGGGAAGAGAATTAGATCACAAATTATAAAATGAAAAATAGGAGAGAGATAGATAGATAGAGAAATCGATAGACACATTTATGGGGAGATCGAGAGCCTAATAACTACAATCTTTTTTGCTAAGCAATTTTCTAAAGTAATAAATCTGTTTCCAATGCAATTTATCCCTGAAAAAGGTAAATAATCTGTTAGCATTCATGTATATATATTTTTAAGAAATTCGGATCTGTAAATGTATGCAGAATCAGTTCAATAAATGATGGAAATTATACATTAAAGTTGTAACATACCATATCTGCAAATAAGATTAGATTGTATTGCTGAGATATATACATACGCATGTTTAGAATAACTAAATAAAAGAACTTTGCTTGATTTAAGGTTTAAAAGCAATTGGGATAAATGATTTGTATCTTATCCGGTTATAGATGTTGTATATCTCTAATGATGATAAGTGCAATCAGTATACTGACCTATTTATCATATAATCATATACAGAAAGTGTACGGAGATAGTTAGATATATTGTAGTGTTGTAAACTTTGATGAGATAACATATTAATCAGAGAGAGAGTTGGAATTCGAAAGTGAAATTAGAACTAAAATGAATAATTGGTAATCTAATATAGAAAGGGTATTAAGATACTTATTGGACTTGATATAAACTAATATTATTTATGAAATTTGTTACCTTTTAATATGCCCGTTCTGGATTTCTTCTAATCTTTATAGATTTGAAGAGTTTGTTATGGAAGAATCTCTTCTCAGAACTTTTGTAGTCTCTGTGTAGGTAACAGACTATGTGAAACTTTTGTATCTCTCCAAAAACTCTTGGTGATGGTGGCTGGCGGCTGCTTTTTAGGTTTATGATGAATCCCTTTTGTATTCATGTAAAATTGGATTAGTTTAAATAGAGAAATATCAATCAGCAAGGTCATTTATTGGCGAAAGTAAATGGGCCATTCAATTAATAGCTTTTACTGTTTTATTCGTTTTCCAAGGTGAGGCTGCCACTCATTTCTATTCCTTAATATTAATTCGGCTAATTTAAAACCTAATATTCCTGATGCATTCTTAACACTCATTTATTGTGTTCATACTTATTTAATACTTTCTAAAATATTATTTGATATATATTTTAACCTTGATATGTGAAAGGTTCACCTAATCATTCTTTTTTTGGAATATGTTTTTGTGTACATGTGTGCAGTGCAGACTGGTTTCCTCCTCTATAAATACGTTTATTCACTCATTTTACAAATTAGTTAGCTTCACTCTCTTAAGAACTTACATCCAACTCCAATCACAGTGATTAGCTCGATATTTGGCAGTTCTTTCTTTCTTTCATTCTTATCAAATCTATTGTCTAAAACTATAAGCTCTGAATGTCTTACCTTTTTACTTAGAGATCTTCTTGGACTCCTTTTCATTTGACTGTTGTTTCTCCATTTCATGCCCTGTTTCTGCACATGTAAACATTTTATATTTATTTGTTGCTGTACAAGATCAGTGTACTAACTGTTTCTGTTAGCATTGTTTAGATTGTTGTAATCTATATTCTTACACTTTTGGTGAAAGATCTTCTTGGCCTCTTTTTTTTTCAATGTTGCCTTCCCCGTTGTTGTATTGTTTCTGCACTTATGTAGAGTTTGTAGTCATGTTTTGCTGTACAAAATCAGTAGACTAAGTATTTCCTTTATAGTTGTTTTAACTGCTGTAATATACTTTCTTACCATTTGGCAGAAGATCTTCTTGGTCTCACTTTTGTTAAACTGCTATATCCTCTGCTTTATCCTTTGTTGCAACATTTTTTCTATACATAAATGGAGTTTTTAGTTATTGGTTTCTGTATAAACTCAATAGACTATTAGAATGATTTTTATTGTGATTGCAGTAATGTACATTCTTACCAGATTTGTAAAAAATCTTCTTGACCTCCCTTCTCTGTCACTGACGTCTCCCCTTTTCTCAAGAATTGGCTTTGTCTATACCCCTAAGTTGCAACTTACCTGCAGAGGAATGTAACATTATTATATTATTATTATTAATTATTAATGTGTTTGTGGTAGTGTAGTTTTTCAGCCACTTATCTGCTCCTAATGTAAGCACAGATAATCTTCTAGGATTGACATTACCTCTTATTTTATCTTCTTGGCCTTCCTTTGTGTCACTGATGTCTCCCCTTTCTGTCACTCAAATGGATTTATATATACCTCTTTAATGTATTTCATGCCTGCAAAATGGATGTTATTGGAATGACTATAGTCAGAATATGTGTTTTAAGAGAAATATCTTTGAACTGAGATGTTTTTTGTCATTTTACAGGTGAACTTCTTAAGCAATGGCTCCCTTTGTTGCATGTTTTAATAATTTAAGCAAGACAATAACCAATTCAACTATTAAAGTCAGGTGTGTTCATTGTATCAAGGTTTACCAGAGGACAAGAATGACAATAGTTTGGAGTGTGCTTCAGTTGAAAAATCATATTGGGTATTATAGGAGCTATCCATTTACTGTCAACAAAGTCCATTAGCTCCTATATAAAGCTTTTTGTGTTTCTTTCTTTTACTATTTTTAAAAGTTCATTAGCTCCTATATATAGCCATTTACCTCCTTTAAATGATATTTGCAGGAGGTTGATCTGTATCTCATATAGGGTGTAATATACTAACATGTTTATATACCTTTAATCTGCCATAGCCTCCACTGTTATCTTAGTTTTCTTCCTGTCATGGCTCCTTCATGATGTGTTTTCTTTTAGATCATCTCCTGCAAATAGAATGTAAATTAGATTTTTTTTCACTTACTGTTCTTGATGCATTTCAGAAAAAGTTCATACCTTTAATCTGTGTTGCTTCCATTTCTATCGTATTTTTGTTCCTATTTTGGCTCCTTCATATGCTACAATGCTTTTTATAAATTGATATCATTCCCTGTACACAAAACATAACTTCATTAGTACAATGCATTTTGTTTAAATAAATGACTGGCTGTATAATGTTTATTTTCATGCCTGAGGCACAAACAGAAGTAATGGCACCTTTCATGACTTTGGTTGGTGATCTTAATCCTAGATGTGCAAACTCTATCATCATAGTGGGATGTGTTCGGGTTTTATAAACAATAATATGTTCTATAGTAAACAAGATAACCTAAAAGAGATTTCAATGTGACTCTGTTTTGTTTTATAGGGCTCATGGATTCAAGCATCCTTTCCAAAAAATTCATGCCAGAAAATATGTTACATACTTAAGGGAGAAGGTCTTTCCCAAGTCACAAATCTTGACTCACTATGCATTCTACAACAGAAATGTGTGAAGTTTTTGTTGAGTTATACATTTTTCTAGATTTTCTATATTTTAATAAAGAAGTTTATATATGCTTTTGAAATTGGTATGACCTAAATTTTAAACAAAAAAATTGTAGTTTAAGAACTTTATAAATAGTATGGCTGCAGAGATTATTTAATCCTAAGTAGATTATCAAGTATAGCACATAGCAAGATCAGAACTGACTGCACAACTATAGATTTCATAAAATTTTTGTACACTTATTGATAAACTATGTATGTCTTAAATAGTTGGGAAATTACAATTACTGAACTCCAAGATTTTTGTTTACAGAGAAAAAAAGCTACTTTTAGAACTAAAAATTGATACAATACCAGGGAGATAAAAGCTACTTTTTGAACTAAAAATGATACAATAATTGGTTGGTTATAATTTTTTGAGCTATATCATCATAGTTTAATTGAGTAGCTGATATTTCAGGAGTTTATAGTAGTAATCAGTTAACATGAGATATGTGTTTTAAAAGATGTTAAAAGATCTATTAAAGGCCAACTTTGAAGCCTAATTTTAACATGTATATGAATGCTCATCTTTGTTTTTGTGATAGCTTATAGGTTAAATGTTATTTAGGTTCCAACACTGCTGGTTTCAATATAATATATTTATATATATATATATTAGAAACTTTTTATAATAATATATTTACATGATCGAGTATTTGGATTCAATATTGGTTCCTGCCTTTGAAACTTTTTGTTATTGTTGGAGATCATTCCCAGCAAAAACTATTGAGATTATGTTTATCTTGAAAGAGAAAGTTCTTCCTGTGTTGTTGGATATTGCTGAAGTTGCAATGATTTTTAAAAAGTACTGAATTCAGTTTAATTAGATTATTGTTTACCTCATGAATATTGGTTTGAATTCAGTATTTCTCCCATCTATGCCCAAATACTGCAGAGTTCTACTCCACTGTCCACATCAATCACTGTAAATCACAACTAAAGTACATTTAGCAACCAACCAAAACAAAATCACACATACACAATTACATACACTCATGCAACAAACAAACACACACCTTTGCAAAAATAAAGAACATATAGATTCCATTGTTAACACTTATATATCACCTCAATTCTAACTTTTTTTTATTAATGTGCAGTTAGTTAGCATCTTTGAGACCTTTGGAGAACATGTTTTATCATAGTTATAAGCCAACTAAAATACCTAATCTCAGTATAAGCCCACTTTCAAACTTGAAAAGTTGGATAAACTGTTAGGTCATCTTGGTTTATGTTATTTTCAAAAGATTTAAATTTTGAAGTTCAGGGTTTAGAGTAGTCCTCAGTGTTTTCTTAAATTTTATTCTTTATAAGCTATACATTATCTCCTTTCTGTTTCTGGATTCACATATTCCTCCTGAAGCAATGAAGAAGCTAAAGAAATCTGTGATACTTAAGAGTTTTGCATCCCAACTGTTAACAGTTCCAAATTTATGCAAAAAACAAAGATGAGCATTCATATACCTGCTACTGAAATTTTACAAGCTTTTTCACTCCAAAATTTCTCTTGAATAAGTTCTCAATCTTTCTGAATTAATTTTACTGCCAAAGCCTCCACCTTGGAATGATAAGGCAACATGTAGCTTGCATCTATGGGGCTGAACTTAAACCCTTTCCTTTCTGTCTCCGTAGCTGGAATCTCTATCCTTAGATATTCGTGGCTGATAGAGACCTTATTTCAGCACCACTTCGCCATTCACGATTTAGATCTACCGCTTCCTTGAATCACTCAGGACATCGGCCCCTTCCGATTCCCTCCCACCAGCCTATGCATCTCCAAGCGCCCTACTCTCGACGCCGTGACGTAGACCAGTAGCCCCGGTTCATGTGAAAAGAATTTAATTTCACCCAAAACGACTCGATTAAATATTTTTTCATCGTCCCGCGGAAGCTGAAGCTTGACCACCGCAATCGCCTTCCGATCCACACGGAGGATGGACCGCTGGTTGTGCTCCTCCGTGTTAGAGATGAACGACTTCACGAATTCGATTCTGAACTGCAGAAGAGGTAAATGAGGGGCGCGGTTAAGCAGACGATTGCAGCGATTTAAGAAAATATTATTATATTATATATAATATATAGTACATTATTTTAATAAATTCTACTATATTATATTATTATATGTATTATTAATTTTATATTATATATAAATATTCTATTAGTATATATAAAATAAAATAAATTACACACATATATATATTAATATTATATTTATTTTTTCGGGTTTTTCGGTTTTTTTTTGTTTTGTTCGGGTTTTTCGGTTTTTTAAGTTCGGTTTTCGGTTTTTCGGTTTCGGTTTTGCGGTTTTTCGGGTTCGGTTCGGTTTGGATTTTGAACTAAATTCGGTTTTTCGGTTTTGGTTCGGTTTTGATAAAAAACCGAACCGAAACCCGAATGCACACCCCTAGACGGAGGGAGTATTATGTTATCATGATCAAATTTATATAGTAGTATTTTTTTACTTTTGTGTTTTCCAAATATATAGTGTAAGGATATAATACATCTAATAAAGTGTTATATACCATATGATTCCTTTATTCAACTATAACACATATTTTTCTAATGTCTTATTACATTTTCTGAAATGGAAGCATATTTCCAATTTATCCTTTGTCTTATTATATTCATATTCTCCACTCTAACTTTTTATTTTAATATATTTAGCCGCTATATATCTTTATTATTTGAAAATCATTTGTCCCGTGCATAGCACGGGTGATAACACTAGTTTGAGATAAACCCATAGTCCAAGGACTATTTTTGTAGTTCACTCTAAATGCTAAAAGGTTTATACAATATACTCATAAAAATTCATGAAACTGAGTGGGAAAATAAAAATTCTTATAACTTAGGCTTTTATATATGTATAGATAGATTTCGAGAGCTCTTTTATAGAACTAAATTGGATTTGAAATTTGAATAGGCTTCTACAGCTTTTTAAGAAGAAATTACATACTGCATTTTATTGTGAAAAACAAATTCCAGTAAAAAAAGGTAAGAGCAATAAGATACGGGAAACACAAATTGGCGTTGAAAATAGAGTTACAGCAAAATGTTATCGTCTTCAGTGATGCTTCGCCGATTCTACTGCCTCGGCACCGCCGCCTCTTCTCCCGCCACTTCTTCTCACAAGAAGCGCCTCGTCTACTTGGGCTCTCCTCAAGTCTGTCTATCTGTGACAATGCCCAATTAATTACTAACACACATTACTAATTCATACTGACTCTCCATTCCAGGTTTCCGCTTCCGGTCTTGATGCCCTTTTCACTGCCTCCTCCGCACCAGATTCCTCATTTGAGGTGCTTCCCTGTTCAACACTCTTTATTCTCTGCATTTCTGTTTCCCTTTGCGCATAAACTAGTCTCTATTTATTTTTCTGTTGTTCAATATTTCATAGGGTTAGCCTTGTAATTTGGATGGGAATATCAATGTAGTATGTTCTAACGCTGACAGTTTGTGCAAAGTGGACTAAAGTTACCATCTTTAGTTGAGATAAGTGATAAAAAGCAGCAAACTTGAGAGAACAATGCTCGTAAAAGGCATTGGCACTGTGATTTATTCAGCTTATTATGATGATTAACATTTATTGACTGCATTTTGGTATAATTCAGATTACGGCAATTGTCACCCAGCCACCATCTGCTAGAGACAGGGGTAGAAAGGTGATGCCTTCTCCAGTTGCACAACATGCTCTCGACAGAGGTTTCCCGTCTGATTTGATCTTCACCCCGATAAAAGCTGGTGAGGTAAATTATGTACTAATTCTGTCATATCTTCCACCGTTTTTTGTGCAAGTTCACTTTTGTTGAGTTTGGTTGATGACCCTTTTTATATACATGAATCTGTTTTCTACTTGTGTTCTGTAGTTTAACATCTGAGAGAGGTTGGTGATATGATTTATCAGTCTTTAACTTGGTGGATCATTGCTTGAAAAGTTAATAGCAGTGTGCTGTCACGTTCCCCTAATATATTTGCAGAAACCATTTGCACTTTTGGCCCAAATAAACAAATCTCCTAATGCTCATCTAAATTTATTACCCTGATTTTAATGGGCATGGAGTTTATTGTAATTGAAAATGAGGTATTGGGTACACTTATACTTCGTAAGGGAGATTGGGGGATATAGACTGAAGTCACATCATCACTTCAACAGGTAGTTCTCAGAAAGAAAATTGTTTTGTTAGGAAACAGGAACTATCGGGTAAACCTTCCGAGAAGGAACCATGTGCATCCCTTTGGAGGAGAGAATTTTTCTTTTGATTCTTGCATCTCTTATGTAACACTGATTAGTTGGCTCAGAACTATGGATGGGATATATATATTTGTAGAATTCTTTTCCGATAAATAACTTGGCAAATATAATAATCGAGTTGATACTGCTGGAAGTTCAAAATATGTGTACAAGAACCTTTAATTCTATTACCTCTATGAAGGAACAGATTAATATATTTATAGCGCCTCCTTGCAGGAATCATTTCTTAGCAGCTTTAAGGCTTTGGAACCTGAACTTTGCATCACTGCTGCATATGGGAATATCTTGCCCACCAAATTCCTTAATATTCCGTCTATGGGTTAGTCTGAAGACTCCAAATATTCTCTCTGTTAATGGTTGTTATTCTTCTATATGATGGTTATGTACTTATGTTTCTGCACTTGTATTCATAATATTAACTGGAATGTTGTGTGTGTGAGTTGGCCAAGTGGTAGAGAGGTAATGCTTGAGACCAAAGGTCTCATGTTTGAGTCCTCCGTGGTGAGGCCTTTAAATTTAAATTCATTTTCCATCCAAGAAAAAAAAACTGAAATGTTGTGTTTATGCATAAACATAAGGAAGAGATAGGCTTATAGAAATTCAGATTCAGTGGTGTAATTTACAATGTGTGTACATCTAATGCATATGTTCAAGGTCTTGATATCTCAATGTATACTCATACCTGACTTTTTGTGAGCCCTATAATATTACTTGTAGTGAAGACTCTCAGCAGAAACACCATTTTTTTCATGCCATCTATAGATTATCTTCCATCATTATTTTCCATTCTGTTGTGATCAACTTATTTGATTGGCATTTTTATGGTGAATACATTGTGTCTCAAAAGCTGACATCTAGCTGTCTCAGATTTGAATGCAATCTTGTAGGGACTGTCAACGTACACCCTAGCTTGCTTCCTCTATATCGTGGAGCAGCACCTGTTCAGAGGGCTTTACAGGTCTAAACTGAGTGCTTCTTTTTCTTGCTAGACCCATTTTGACTTAACGGCATGACTGAATAAATGAAATCCAACAGGATGGTGTGCGAGAAACTGGGGTTTCATTAGCATACACGGTGCGCCAACTGGATGCTGGCCCTGTTATTGCTTTTGAAAAAATGGAAATTGATGATAAAATAAAGGTATGCAGAGCATGTCCTCTCAAATATTTGACCAAAAGAACTGTGTACCCATTCAATTTGCTTTCATATAAGCTCTCTGAAATATTTTTGCAGGCACCAGAGCTGTTGGAGTTTCTGTTTTCTCAAGGTTTGTCATTATTTTTGTCATTAACTTTTCCTGTTTATATGTATCCGCAAACTTCTCACCTTTGGAGCTTTGTCGAACTTGAGTTATAAATTTGTTTTTAGTGTTTTAGATGTCGTGAAGGTTCCCTGATTCATGACATAATCGTTTGATAGGAACCCTTCTAGAAGTATGACACTGCATGCATTTCATTGCTAATGATCTCACATTAATGGGCTTAGCATTTCTTGTGCTGGACCGTTTACTTGAGGTTCGTTATTTACAGTATAAAGTGGAGCTGACTGGCATCGCCCACCCAAATGTATCTCATACAGATCTTGTTAACTTGTCACACCTCTGTCTATTCAGTTCCTGTTTTCGTAAAGTTGTCAGATGAATCATTCCAACATGTATGCTTTATCTTCTATTAGTAAGTGAATAATATAGTCCTCCGTCTCTGGGATCTTATGCTCTGCGTATGGTTATATAAATCACGAGTCTTTAGACTGTATTTTACTTTCTTCAATTGCTCATTATTACAAGAACGCGGCAACAAGAAGTTGGTTGTATATAGTATTAACTCCCTATTCATATTTGGATGCACAACACACTTGAATGTAGGATCTAAACTTCTGATCAGTGAACTTCCATCAATACTCGATGGTTCTGCCAAAACTAAAGCTACCCCACAAGATGAATCTAAAGCTACATTGGCTCCAAAGGTACTCTATGTTTTGGTTAGTCCTGAAATGTTTCTTTAATGTCAATAATTCTATCAGCATATCATGCTATTGTGATTTACACAATCCGTAATGGCTATTTTAATTTTTCATGCAGATAACTCAAGAAGAATCATATCTTTCTTTTGATCAAAAAGCTACAGTCCTTCACAACAAGGTATATTTTGTTTCTCAATTTGATTAATAGACATGGATTTATTGCATGTAAGTTTTTAGGTTCGTGCATTTTCAGGTTGGCCAGGAACTCGAGCCAAAGTTTTGGTGATTGATCCAAAAAATGATAAACCGAACACCATAGACCTTAAGATCATAACTACAAGAGTTCATGACAATAATGAGATTCGGAATGGTGAAAAAGATGATATCATCTTTGTAAAAGGCTCATTGATATTCCCATGTGGTGATGGAACAGCACTTGAGGTGAGCTGTCATAATATTTTGATTCAAAACTTTACAGCCATAGTAATATGCTGTCATGTTCTTCTATCTGCTGTAGTTAGCCATCTATGGGGTACGGTTACATATTGGGACGCAATTAAAGTTGATGGTTGATTGTGAACGCTAATTATTTTACTATGCTTCCTTGCCTACGACTATCAGTGAGTTTTTTTTGTAAAACAAAAATTGAAGATTGATAGTTCTGCAATCGCTTTAATTACGTATTCCTGCACTATATTCCAGTCTTTTCATGACAAGATAATGAGTCGACATTCATGGTCATGTTGTGCTGCAAATTTTGTTTCGATAATCTTGTGTAACCACTTGTAGGTGTTGGAGGTTCAATTGCCTGGTAAGAAAGTCGTAAATGCTGCCGCATTTTGGAATGGTTTGAGAGGCCAAAAACTGAAAAAGTTATGATCACTGTCAAGTCATTAAAGGTACACCATGACAAGTCTCTACTTCTTCACATTCTTTCCATCTTCTCAATTCCTTCTTTCCAGTTTAGTTGAGGATGCTAATGCTTAGTCTTGAAACCGAGTTACAGAAACTATCGATTTAGTTTGATCGAACCATCCTTGTTTCTCGAGCTTTACATTGTTTGTATGATTAAAAATAAGCTAGAATTGCAACTGTTAATCATTTACTGCTTAATCATATACATAGTATACTATGTATATGGTGTTGTGTATACGATCGAGGGCATTTTGGGTAGTTCGATCTCATTTTATTGAATACTAGAAAATGGTAAATATGAGAAGCAGAGAAGTTGCTGATATAAATCAGGGATGAAATTCGTCACCTCCAAATATATGCATATCAAAATCAATCTTCATTTCAAACAATATCTTCCCAAAAAAGAAAACTTGATTCGAAACAAATGAGGTCCGGTTTTTTTTTTTATCTTGATCTCGTTGCACACTAAATATTACAAGACTCCAAAAGCAAACAATTCTTACTTGATTTTTTTATAGATACAGTGATTAAATAACACAAGAAATGAAGCAAAAGAGCAAAAATGGGGCCATGATTTCATGCATATTTCAGCTGGAAAGAAGTCACATTTAAGTTTGTTGAAAGAAAAGAAAAATAACCTCACTACTTTCTATTAAAGTCGCTATTTGATATGCTTTTTAGTTACATGAAATATCACTCAACTTTCCTCAAACAAGATAGAAGAAACAGTATCAAGATCAATTATTGCGGCAATTAATCCAATTAAAAATATTGAAAAAGCAGGTGAATGAAAATGAAAGCAAACAGTAAAGCACTTTTAGAGCAATTTCATGATTAAACAATCACCATAAACAAATCATCAAATCCAAAAGCATTATTACCTGCTCATCATAATTTCAGGGCTTAATCACCCAACTTTCTGCTCATTTTAACCCTCTTTTTAAAATAATAAAATATCTCAAATTTCAAAAACCCATAAATTTTCCAAAGAATAAGTTTACCCTCAATTAAAATCTTAGGTCTTTGCATTCACAATGGTAGAATTGGACATACAACTTGTTATTACTCGTCAAGATCTCACAATATAAATATCAACAAATCCATTCTTCTTTGGTTTGTGTATAACAAACATCATAAGATCAAAAAGAGAAATGGGAGCTCTTGATTATCTCTCAAACTTTTGCACTGTCACCACAACAAGAGGCAAAAGGAAACCTATGCAGGTACTACTAATTGCCTTAACATTTTTTCACACATACTATTTCATTTGCTTAATTAATTTTTATATAGTTGAATTTGTTTGTTGATGATGCAGAGAGTTGAGATCAAAGTAAAACTGGACTGTGATGGATGTGAGAGAAGAGTCAAGAATGCTGTGAAAAACATGAAAGGTAATGCATGTTTATACTTTATATACATATTTGTTGATGCATAAAATGATATAGTATGATGGAAAGCAACACCGTGTAACGGTGAGTGGCTTCATCGATGCAAGCAAGGTGCTGAAGAGAGTGAAGAGAACCGGAAAAGAGCTGAATTGTGGCCTTATGTGCCTCACAATCTTGTTCAGTATCCCTACGCGCCTCAGGCCTACAACAAAAGGGCCCCATCCGGCTTTGTCAGAAACGTCGCTCAGGCCGTTCCAGCAGCGCCTCATGAAGAAGGGATCACGCATCTCTTCAGCGACGATAACCCCACGCTTGTTCTATTATGTGAAAAATTTAATATTACTACTATATGTCTTGTTTCATTTTAATTTTCAGATTATGTAGTGAGATGAGAGAATAGAATATGTAGCATCCGCCATGCTGACCTTCCAATTGGATATTGCAAATCTTCTATTCCTGAAATGCAACAGTTGGAAAAAATGTAATCACAAAATGAAATTATAATATATTTGGAAATAAATGTGGGTGTCATGGTCGATTCACGCATGCTACAATAATATAATGGCTAATTTGAAATTGGTGCCTCTCTGTAGAATAGTATGTACACAAAGCAGTTGCAAAACGCATGGGTAAAAAAGAGAAAAATACTTCCAAAAAGTAGCAAGGACTAAGGTCTTTTTTAAAAAAAATTATTTTTAGTTAAAATAACAGTATCAAGAATGAATAGGTTAAATAGGTTAATCAAACAACTTTAAGCGGCGTTGTAGCCATAATTTTGTAAATGATTAATGAAAAGTAGATTATAGTTAATATAAAGCAAGAATGAAGATATTAATATTTCCATTGTTATTGTTGTCTTATATGTTGATGAGAATGATAATTTTGACCATCAATCCCAATTATCTGCTATAAGGAAGTAATGTTTATTCAGACAGAAGGCAAATTAAAAATACAAGACAAAGATAAAATATAGATAAAATTGAAGAATCCTTAGGATTTATTAAATTTTAAATATAATTACTCGCGTATTTCAGCTTTATGTTATAGCTCTAATGATGTCATTGTGTCTAGCTATTTGCATACCCTTATAAATGTGGTAACTTGGTATTGAGATGCACATGTTTTCTTGTTTAACAGGTGTTCACTATAAACATTTAGACTTGATCACCTACCTGTAATTATATGAAATGCCATAACAATTAACAAGCATCTTAGCTATTCTCTAAACATACTCAAACACAATCTACAGCTCTATAGCTAAAAGATGGAAAGTAATAGAATTCTATGCTACATGACTTTGTGCTAATCAGAAGCAACAATATTGAAGGTGCATGCAAAAAGGTGGATCTAACAACCAGTGAGCATTCTGCACAGCTTGCTTTCGAGGGGATAACTCCTCCTCTTTCAATGCTTGGGAAAGCTTCTCGTCAAACTCAAACAAATCATCAATGCACTGATCACTCCTTCCTGAATTCAGCAGATTTTGGAACTTTCCCTCCGAAAAGATCATAACTTGGCTACCTGCTTTCTCTACTCTATATACTGTTACTAAATTGAATCACTATTATACACATATGCATGACCATACAATTCCTCACTTTGATTAATCACATTGAAATTTTCAGTGAGTAGTTACGACAAACACGTAGCAATCGTAATTAGAGATAAAAAACGCGCGCGCCCACCTTCAGTCATGGGATGATAAAGGACAAGAAATAGAGGAATCTGATGGCGGAAACGGGAGTGTGGAGTTGGGGCTTCGTGGCCGTGAAACGAAGCAGCAGAAACAATAGCCATTTTTGTATTTGCCGTTCCTATTTTTATAAAGTTTTGGCAAAAAGATTAGCCATTTTTTTGTTGCGTTCAAACAGATATCTCAAATATTTTTAGTGCATCTAACTCATATATTAATAATTTTAAGACAAATCTTCAATTTTAAGACAATAAAGTTTCAAAACTCGATTGCTTAGAAGCAGTATTCCTAGGTAGTAAAATATTAAAAGTAATCACTATATTAGTAGATGAAAACTTTTGATGCTCACTACCTTTTGAGTTAATTACACCAATATGAAAAGGAAAGAGAGAAATTTGGTAGTACAACATAAGATCATTTATTTAACTTTTGAAAGAAACTAAAGTCCTCAATTTCCTCTTCTTCATATTTGCCCCAGCCTAATGTAATGTGGCTGTTTGGTTGTATAGATTTGGTCGACTTCTTTGTTGTACATCTCAGCCCTGTATTTGATTTCAGGGTTTCGGATATCATCTTGACTCTGGATCAAACGAATCTCTAAGCTGCTCGACTGGCAGTCATGCCCAGCCCTCGTATAGTCTTCTACTGTCCTAACCAGAAGTGCCTGCAGCAAACTCAAAAGTCATGCATAACTACAACGGGCTCCGGGAACATTTACTTTGGGTGATCGATTAGATCAACAATGCATAGGATTACATGATCGAACAAGCTCAAAATTGCATATTTTGGTCCACTGTTACTATGTATGTTAAGATGGAGATAGGGGGTGTTTTTACTGCATTCACTTCGGACATTTAATCTACTGTATATGTGGAAATACTAAAGAAAACGAGGTAGGATACTCGCCCGAGAAGAAAATAAGAAAATTCACACTTTTGAAGGAAAGCAAGTTCAGTTCCTTTGCGGAGTCGGTAACTCCGATATTCAATCAGAATAACCAAATCAACAGACTTACCTGCACACTGGATACAGAAAGTTCTGCAGCTTTGCCAAGGTTGTCAGGGTATTTCTATATGATAAGAATCAGATAAATGAATAAGAAACGATGCGCATTAATAACACCTATGAGATGGCTAATGAACTTAAAATAAGGTTTATCAATCATTACATTGCTCCATCCAAGCAAAAGTGCAGTCATGAGATCTCCTGTTCCCTGTAGTAAAAGAAGATGCAATGTTAGAAGTAGCAAACTATTAGTACAAGATAAATGTTTGGTTTTGAGGAAAAATATGAGAAGAATGAAGCACTCTACAAATTCTTGTCTCATAATTTCCACAAATTTAATCTTTTTTGGCAGTTTTCTTCTTGTGAGTAAATAAAAGAGGCTCTGCGGCTAACTGCAAGCTTATTTAATGAGCTATAAAAGAATAGGGCAAGCTGAACGCAAACCACATAGAACATTCTAGACAAACATATAGTCACAACAAATATGAGTCCAATAAGAATCACTCGATCATATAACTCCACATGCAAAACCGTAAAGCTGAGAGAAGACTAAAAAATGGTTCAGCTACTTTTCATTTTACGTTGGGAAGGGGTGAGTTGGAGAAACTCTAGGGTCTGCTCACTCTTGATTGTATGGTGCGAACACTTAGATACCTTCAATTTTTCCATGTTTCAGGGGAAATGCATATGATAAGTCCCCTAAGAGTGTCGAACGTGGAAAGCATGTCCACTGGTAGAATTAGCCAAATAATACTCTCTAGTTTAAAGCATTTTACTGAACTTTTAAACTTATTTGAGGAAAGTGAGGTGAGAAGAATATATGATGTTCTCAGATCATGAAAATCATTTATGCAATCGGAGATATACTATCTCAGAAAAGGTAATATTCACAAATAAAACAGCTTCTTACTGTGAAATAAGCCGGAATTTTGGGAATTGGGATCCGGAACTGCTCAGGTGGTTGCCCCTGTAATAGCCGAAGTTGCTTAGTTAGAATGTGGATATTAGGGAATAACAAACTTCTTTTATGAAGTACTACTAAGGAAAAAAATACAAGAGAATCAGTAGAAAATATGCATTTATAGTGGAAATAGCAGATGCCCCGTACAAGTATGAGTGATTCAATTACCTTCTCTTTCTGATGACTGCCAATTAGGAGAAGCTCTCCCTCTACATTTATGCTTGTTATGACAACCTGAAACAAGTTGTAATCCTTGAACAAACATAATATAACTTTAACAGCATATTATTGTAGATAGGATATAATTGTAATAGCAAAGTATAATTCTAGGGCTTTAAGTGCTATTACTAGTAGTATTACACGATAAAAAAAAAGTGGTAATAAATGCGCCAGTTGATGATTTAAGAAAACAATTTCTTTTTATTAGTAATGCCTTTAGAGATCATTCTCAGCAATCTAGAACTTATTAGGTCAAAGAGTAAAGACAAAAAGAAGTCTACAAAATAAATAATTGAGATACTATTAAGACTGAAGCATTAGAAAACACCTTTGATGGTCCGGCAGCATGAATAATGTTGCATGCCTCCCTGCCATCTTGCTCAGATACAATCCTTAAAAATTGGAGGAATGCATGGAACGGACAAAATCACCAACAGGAACCAAGGAAAATGATGACAAGGAGGGATAGACAATACATTAAAAAAAAACTGATAAGAGTTATGGATACTCATACTAAATTAGTAACACGAAAGGATACAGATTACATTCCAAATGATGCTTGAATCAGAATAAAATGAAGAAAAACTAGAACCAAGAAAATCCCCATAGGGATATTTTTCCTATCCTAACATAATGATTGACGACTGCAATCATATTTAAAGACTACCTATTTCACCAAGGGCATAGGGATAGTCCAAGACTTGACTGGCTGAAAGTTACCTAGATAACACTTCAAATATGAAATAAATAAATAAAAAAGATAAAAATAACCATAGCAAAAAAACTCAATAGCATGTGGCTGACTACTATTAGAAACAAGTTTGGGCTAATCCAATAGTTTATCAGGTGAGACTTGAGACACGTGTAGAAATAAATCAAAACTCTATCATTAAAAGTCTAAAACTTTCCATCATTGCAAATAAGTATTCTAGGTAACTGGCATTATGTAAGTAGAAGTTTTATTGTGAATTTGTCATAACAAACTCTTTCAAGTGCTCTGGCTTTATCCAAAAAACAGGAGTTTCCTTTCCCTTGTCTGGTATGAACTCAAAATCAATGGAAATGGACATACTTAATTCGTGAGGGTGATTGAACCAACCTCCTCATAAGGTCAACTTTATTAAGTAGCATTAGTAAGAATCATAAAATATGATCAGGCTGATATAGATATGCTTTGTCAGCTTTTGGAAGTATTTGATATACTACAAGCTAAACAGGAAAATACCTGGATTTTGTCAACAATTCAGCCTCAAACTGATTCGGAGTCAACATGGAAGCAATAGGGACAACCTATTAAGAAAAAGTAATAACCAATTTTTCCATCAGAGCGAGTTTGATATAAAAGTGCATTTATGTAGTTTGCTCTACAAATCCATCTCTACCTATTTCTTTTTCCTTTTCCTTTATTATATATTGTTGTGTATGAAATTATGAATGTTGTCCAGTTTGAACAAATCAGGCCAATTCCTTTGCCAACATAAAACAAAAAAACATGTAATATGATGGAGAGATGAAAAATGTAGGACACACTGATAATATTTGACATTTTACATACAACCCAATCAACACTTGACAAGTCAAACCGGTAAAATATCTACAAACTAACACTCCCTCCGTCCTACAAGATAGTGCACACTTTGCCATTTTGGAGTGTTCAACAAATTAATGCACACTTATTTCTTTGCCATTTTGGACATAAATTCCTTATGTTTTATCCACACTTTCTCAACTTACAAATTTACCACACAAGGTCCACCATTTCTCCACTCGCTCAAATTATTTACAACTTTATTACACATGTTCCACCATTTCTCTACTCACAACACACTTTACCTAGTAAAGCGGGGCCCCTTCTCCACTCAAACTACTCCCTCCGTCCCGGCTAAGATGACACATTTCTGGCCGGCACGGGATTTTAGGAATTATTGGTTAAAGTGTTTAATTGGAGAGGAAAAGGTGGGTGTAAGTATTAAAATAGAGAGAAAGAAAGATGAATATATTAATAGGAGTGAGAAAAAGTGGTTGAGTGTATTAATTAGAGAGAGAAAGTTTCCAATAAAGGAAATGTGTCATCTTAGTTGGGACAAGCTAAAAAGGAAAACGTGTCATCTTAAGCGGGACGGATGGAGTACAATCTAACTAACATTTATTAAAGGGTAAGTTGCCGGAAAAACCATGAAGTTTGGTCAAATATAGGCATGTCCGCAACTTTAAAAATCAGCCATAAAAATCATGAAGTTTGGATTTCTTTGCAGTTATCCCACGACGAAAAAATCTGGCCGCATACGTGTATATTATTGATGTTTTCAACCAAACGTCATTTTTTGTATGAATAGTGAATAGACGACATCGTTTAACTCATTGGCAGTAAACAGTATGATTTTCCGGCTACCATATCAGATACAATTTCACCAAATTTTTTTGTCATGGGATAATTGCAAAAAAATTTAAACTCCGTGGTTGTTTCGAGTGATTTTAAAGTTGTGGGACGGGACCAGAATTCAACCAAACTGCATGTTTTTCCATCGATTTTCCCTTTTTAAAAATTTCTAAAATGTGCCACAACCTATTATTCACTATTTTGTGGGATGGAGGGAGTATGATATTATTTCATATATTCTATACTAGTACAACTCATCAAAACCTTCTATAAGATCAAGTTAACAAGCTACAGTTGCCACAATAAAATGCCAAAGCATCACAAGTAAAGCTATAGGCCACCCGCTCTTAGGCTAGCATAAAGACAAAATTTCTTCTGGAAAAAAATGTACTAATAATTTATGCTCTCTAATTGAATTATAAATCATGAAGTTCAAATTTGATATGTGTATATTTATATGTTCACACTGACGCAATAGCAATTTTTAAATGGTTGCTTTGGCCGAACCAGAAAGAACCCAAAAAGATTGAATAGTTATTTAACTATGACTATTCATAATTAGAATCTACATTTCAGAACATTCAAAATTTAATCTTGGGCCAGTGGGTACTGCAACAAACTGAATGAGTACTTGAACTAGTACCTTAACTACAAAAATATCATAATAATTTTCACTAGATAAAAACCATATTCAACATTTAATGTACCTTTTCTCGATATACAGATACCAATTCCTCGGCAACGTACAGTTTTCCTTCATCACCTAAAACTGGATCACACACTGAAAACAAAGATTCCATAACAAACTATAGCAAGTTAGCAACGGAATAGGAAAACAATATCAAGGCTGCAGTATATTTAACCTATCCAAAAATTAGTTATAATGACCCAAGCCTTTACTCAACCAAGATCTTAGACAAATACTATGCACGCTAAATTGTACTTCCAAGTTCCAAGGAAACTACAAGGAAGCACATTCTCAATTTCAGAAAGAATATGTGCATGTTAAATAGTCAGCGGCTACTGGATCTACTCACCATATGTAAGTCCGGGGTTGACAGACCTAAGCTTATTCACAACTCGTAGAACAGTATTCAAGAAGGAGACTGAACCAATATAACCTACAATATGTGGCCAACTGTTAACATGGAGAAAGAAAAAATATATCTTATTACCTAATTATTTGAGCAACTCAGAGCTTAAAAGGATATGGAAAATAGCAGAAATCGCAGGCGTCAATATGATTAAGATGAAATATTATGTAAGTATCACAATTTCATCACCTGAACTAACATATTTGCAGTGCAGTTGAAAAGGCATAAAAAGCACAGACTTCAAGAACCATTGAGTTGAATATTAGAAAAGTTATTTTGGCAGCAACACTAAACTAGTTGAATCAATGATACCTGTAAGTAGATGTGTGTAGTACAACAAATTATTAGCTTCAAGACCCTCGATTAAATCCCAAAGTTGGTCTCCATTCAAGACCTGGCCCTTAAAAGTAGGATATCCTGCAAAATTCATGGTATAGTCATGCTGAGAAATACAACCAATATGTTTATTAAAAAACATGCCTGAAATGTAAAGATACTCGGATGTCCTCACTCCTCACACCAGGTTTTAAACCTCAGAAAGAATGACGACTATGAAGTCAAATAAGCAGCTTGCCTGTGTGGTTTGAAAACTGAACTGAATTTATTGGATCTACATCATATCCAAGTAACTGTAGATGAAAGACAGCTGATTTGTTGCCGACATATCCCTAAAGTAAAAGAGAATTTAGCAATGGCTATAACACGAAGCTAAATATCTATCACTACGAATGGCATGCCACCAACCACAACGAAATGTAACACTAGCAAAACAATGTTTTTAATGCAATAAGCAAACTGGGAGAGATTGGTCTATTACTCTATTATGGTACAAGAAAGATGTCAAGATATCAAAATCTCACACAAACCTAAACAGATATTTTACAGCTGCATGTCCTCCCATTCATGGAACAGGATTCTTATTAGTATAAAAACATCTATTAAGGTTGAGAGCTCAAAATTTGCAGCAATATCAAACTATAAACTTGAGCAACTAAGTCTGTCTCACACAGTTAGTTTCAGTCAATAAAACATGACGTTACACAGAAAGAGTAAAATGGTTTTAAATTGGATTGAGGAGAGCGACCTGAACAGTGTGCGACTGAATACTGAGAACCCGACCCGTTTCCGACGGCAGCGCTAGAGCCAGAACCGGTGGAGGCGCCATGACCTAATTCTTTAACCTAAAAATTGGGTTCAGAATGCATGATTAGTAAACAAATGCAGGTTATTGAGCTCAGTTCCACCTAAAAGTAGAAAAGCTTGGATGAAATTGAGGATTGAATATGCTGCAGATTAATTTAGACGTTAGCATAATAGAATCAAGGCGCAATATGATGCATAGTAGGTGATGATTTCTTAAAGAGGAAAATAAATTGTGGGAATCGAAGAAATATAGTAATTGGGATTTACTTGTTGCGTGATGATTGAGTAGTGATTACTGATTGGAATTGCTGAGTGAAGTGCAGAATGCAAACCTAATTATAGAGCCATTGGATTCACTGAACCAAAACAACAATCTCTACTTGCCGTCGCAAATCGCTCCTTTGCTTCCAGAATTCCACCACCCACAAAATACAGTTGAACTAATTTCTAGTAATTTATAATTAATGCTTTCTAGTACTATTAATTTTGTTTGCTTAATTTTCCACATATTTTATCTTCTACTATCTCATTGTCCATTTACTTTAATTTAATTATACTATTATTTACTTTATTTTGTTTTATGCAGCATAGGATGGGTATTGAATGAAGCAGGAGTGGAAAATGTAACGGTAAAATCGTGTGTTTTTCTTAAGTAGTAATGTCATATTTTTTGAGAGATTGGTTAGAGTTATGATATATCACAAGCGTTTATGTATTTTTTTTTCATAAACCAAAAGAAAAAAGAGAAAGGGCGGTTGACCTCGGAAGGTGGGAAGCCGGTAACATAATAATAATATTCAAGGATAGCAGAGACTCTTCACCATAATCGTGTTGCTATAGTGAAAGCTATCACTTCTAAGCAATGTTTTAAAAACCGGACCGGCCAGCGAACCGGTGTCGTTACTGGTTCACTGGTTCAACCGATTCACTGGTCGAACCATTGGTTGAACCGTAATACTGTTTATACATATATATTTATTTAGTTAGTTATAAATAATAAAATTTAATTACATGTTTTATCAATAAATATTATAGTATTATACTTTTAATTGTATTATTATAGAAAATAAGTCTTATATTAGTATATTAGAATATTTAATGACGTTAAGTTTGAATACAATAATAAACTATAATACACAATATTAAAAATTAGTATTAAAGTCTATGTATAATTATAAACTCCTATATTGTAAAATATAGTGATTGTAAAAATATAATTAAAATATAAGAAATATATTATAATTAACAATTTCTTAAAAGAATATAGAATTAAAATGAATTATCTTAAAAGAATATAAAATTAAAATGAATTATCCTAAAAGAATACAAAACTAATATGAATTAATAGTTTTGGTGGAAAAAGAATTTCAGATTTAATGTATAAGGATAATTAATGTTCATAATATTTCAAAATGATCATGTGGTGGAGTGGTAAAGAAGTTGATATTTAGAGATGAGGTCATGTGTTCAAGTCTTAGCAACAACAAATTTTGAAAAATTGAACAAAATTTAAAAAAAAAATTTTGAAAAATTGAAAAACCGGTTTCCGGTTCGCGGTTGGACCGGTCCGACCGGCCGGTTCCACCGGTTCGCGGCGGTTCAATGTGCTAGTGGTTTTTAGGGGTGAACCGGACCGGACTGCCTACCGGTTCGCGGTTGAACCGGTCGAACCGGCCGGTCCGGTCCGGTTTTTAAAACATTGCTTCTAAGAGCATCTCCAATGGAGGCTAGCGGACCGGCTAGCCGATTCCCGACGCTGACCGGTCTGCTAGCCAAACTATTGTAGGCGGCGAGCGGAAAAACGGGGGGGAATTTCGGCGAACGCACGCCGATTTTTGAGCGCTGGCCGATGCGCTGGCCGATCGGGTGGCCGCCATTGTAGGCGGGCGATTGGCGAGCGATCAGCCAACACTTTTTTTTTTAATTTTCGAAACACTATATGTACGCGATTTGCACGTCATTTTCATTCTCACCGTTTGTTTTAACGAGTTTTCTCTCTCACTTAATTTCTGTACAAGAGCAATAAAGCAAAATGGAGAACAACAACGAGTCTACTCCAGTGACGAGCGCGTCTCAAACTCCCACGGTACCCGTGGGAGGTGGATGGGGTCCGATGACCGGGTACTACAACATGTACCCTTGGATGCAGATGATGCCGGGGTGGCAGCCGGGAATGCAGCCCGGGATGCAGGGGACACCGGGGGGGGACAATGTCTATCGCCCCAGTCTTGATTTTCTGACTGCTTCTTCGCACACATCGACCCCATCGGAGACGCAGTTCACTGGGTGTGAGACTTTCTCCTTAGAGGAGTTGGAAATAGATCTCGAGTATGCGGACACTCCCGTTCAAACGGGGGGAGTAGGGCGGGGTCGGGGCGCACCAAAGAAGAAGAAGGGCGAGGGGAAGGGCAAAAGGGTGGTCGGCGAGTCGTCGCAGCCGGCTGATGACGACAGCCCGGCATGGAGGAAGTGGACGGATGCGGAGAACGTCGCGCTGTCCGAGGCTTGGGTGAGTGTTTGCGATGATCCCCTCCATTCGAACAATCAGAGGATCGTCAACTTGTGGGCTAAAATATCAGCAGCCTACAAGGCATTTTGTCCGGAGGGGAGGCCACACAGCGAGGAGGAGTGCTGGAAGGGGTGGGACCGAATCAGGGCTGCGGTCTCACGATTTTCGGGCTTGTACACCAACGCCCTCCGCATGCAGACCAGTGGCCAAACTGACGAGGACTGCAGGAGGATAGCGGAGAAAGCCTTCCTCGTGCACGGGCTTTATAAGGAGTTCACCTACTAGAACTGCTATGAGGTGCTGATGGACTCCGAGAAGTTTCGGGCAGGTGTCGATGCTGGCTGGCCGAAGAAGCAGCGACTGAACTATGCCGGTTATTACAGCGGCAGCATCGACGGTTCCCACGACCTCCCCGAGGATGTTCAGGAGTTCCCGTCCCCTCCATCGTTTACTCACTGCACTCGTCTGGTTGGTCAAAGGCGGGTGCAACGGGTAGCGAGGGGGTCGCCCAGGGGTCCCAGGAGGGACAGTCGGCATCCCCCCTGTTGGCAAGTCGCCAACCGAGCTCGCCTTCTTCACGCGTCAACAAACGCAGGCTCAGATGCACAAGATCTTAGCTGAATGGTGGGCGGCAACTGACCCCGTGAAAAAGAGGTTTCTTCACTCAATGCTCGAAAGTATGCGGGTCAATTTGGATGCCGCCTCGACACAGTTGGGGGGCTTAGACGCGGGCTCAGATGCCGCAGATTTGGGGGTCCCGGATAGCGGCGACAACGGCGGCGATGACCATGAGGAGTGAGGCGGAGGCGGGGGCTCGTGTGTGGAAGAGGTTTTTTTTTAAATTAATGTAATTTTTTTTAATTAATGTACTTTTTTTAATTTTACTATTATTATTGAATTTTCCCGTATCTGTGTCGTAAATTTAATTCTGTATTTTGTGTGATCGTTAATTATTTGTTTTTTATAATTTTGTTTATTGTGGCTAGCCTATTGCTTGTCCGGTTGCTTGTCCTGATGATGTGGCATGAGAAGTTTTTAGTGCCGACGATATGGCAGGAGGAGTTTGTGGCTAGCATATGGCTGTTCTATTACCATTGTGGATGCTCTAATCCTCTTACTTTAAAATTACCATTAAACATATTTGAACTCTCAAGTAATATTATTGAAAGAGTTTTGCACATTTTTTCACTTTTTATTAAATTGTTTAACAAATTTTAAAATAAGTGAGAAATACATTATTAGTTCTTATAGTTTTCCACTTTGTGTATTTACTATTCTCACACTTTAAAAACATCAATCGTACTGTTAAAAAGAGTAAATAGTTATGAAATTTCTTTCAATAATATTAAAATTCTAGATTAATATTGATATTTTTAAAATATGAGGACCATATATTTTTGAGGTACGCAACCGGGCGCGGCCACGGGACTCACCTCCATCACAAGGCGCCGCTCTGGCCGCGTCTCCCTCCCCTCCAACGCGCCAGGCTGCGGGCCGGGACCCAGGTGCAGTCTGGCCCGCAGCGTTAATCATGCTCTTATGAATCAAACTCCATTCGTTTCATAGTAAGAGATCATTTATTTTGGTACGTTCCGCAATAGTAGAGTCATTTCCATTTTTATTAAAAGTCAAAACATATTTTCTCACTTACTTTCTCTCTTACTTTATTCTCTGTTCATCTCTGGCCCTTTTTCATTTTCTATTTTGTTCTTTTTTTACTTAACTCACTTATCACAAATTTTTCTTCCACTACCGCGGAATGGAGGAGTACTATTTTCATTTCAATTTTTTATTTAGTTTTTTGAAAGTTTCAATGTTATTAAAAAAATTATTTTATTATGAATTTATAAATTTTATTTTATGTATAAATATTTCAACCCAAAGAATGGAACTGTCCAAAAACGAAGAAAAGAAAAGGAAAAAACAGGACAAAATTAAGCCCAATTATTGCTGGTGTCGGAACTTGTATATTTTCCGATCAAGATCAGCGGAATCCCCAGAAAATGAAGCGGAAGAAGTGGTCGGAGGTGGAGGAGCAAACACTGCTATCGAAATACTCGGAGCTTCTGAACTCGGGGACGCTGGCGAAGCTGAAGACGCGGGAGAAGAAGTTCAAGCCCATCGCCGACCACGTCAACTCCCTCCATCACCACCACGATCCGATCACCTTCCCCTTCAAGTGGTCGTGGCGCGACGTCTCCATCAAGGTGCAGAACATGCGCCACCAGTACCTCGGCGTGAAGCAGAAGATCCGAATCTCCACCAACGAGTTCAATTGGGACGACGGCGAGATCCACTGGGAGAATTTCCTCAAATACAAGGAGGTTTTCGGGGATATTGAGTTGGTCGATGGCGGAGCTAGGAAATTTGGGGAGGAGGGCATTTCGGGTATTTTGGGCGATGATTTAGGGTATGGGATTGAGAGTGAGGATATGGATGATGAGGAATTGGATTCTGATTTGGGGGTGAGTGATGTGGAGAAGGAGGATTCTGATTTTGATGGGAGGGATAAGAGGAAGAAGGGATTGAGGGGTGCTGGTGCTAAATTGTTGGAATTGAGGGATGTGGTTGTGAGGAGGGAGGAAAAGAGGAGGGAGAGGGAATGGAGGGGAGAGGTGGGAGCAATGGAGGATGAGATTGAAAGGAAAGAGAGGGAATTGAGGGCGAAGAAGCAGTTGATGGAGAGGGAGGAAGGGGTTTATGAGAAGGAGATGGAGTTGCTAGAGCTGCAGATGGCTAGGGAGAAGAGGGATTATGAGAAGTGGATTCGGTTGGAGAAGGAGCTTGACCAGGAGAGGAGGCAGAGGATGAAGTTGGAGGAGAAGTGGGAGGAGGAGGAGTTGGAGTGGAGGGAGAGGCTGGTTGAGGTGCAGATTGAGCATGAGAAGCAGATGATGCAAATGCATGCTGATGCTTGCCAGAACCAGCTCCAGATTCTTGGGGTGCTGGCTCGGCTTGTCTGCCAGTTTTTCGGGTCCGCTGGTGATGGTTTGAGTGGCAACATGGGGACTCTCCCCCCTCAGGTTTTGCAGAATTTGCAGCACCCGGGAGGCTTGGGTGATGGCGGCAAGCCTGAGGCTAACTTGCCTTCTGAATTCTTGTAGACTGTGCTTGCTTTGCTCCCTTGTGAGGTTAAATACTTTTTGTTCTATCTATCATATTTTTGTATATACTACTACTATTTGACTATGGCTTCTGATGAATTCTCTTTAATAAACCTTCATTCGGCATTCCAGTGGTATTTCTCGCAGTTGACTGTGTTGTTGAAATCTATTAGTTTTAGAGGATGTTTGTTCCCGACTGCATTCTGTTTTTGTTTTTGCTTATGGAAGAGGAAGAAATGTCCTTTCGAATGGGGTAAGCAACTTTCCTACATAATATCACAACAGTTATTGAGATATGACTGTGAAAGCGTCTTATCATATTTGCTTTATAGTTCCAACTCGATACATGTATTCGAAGTGGTTTAACTGATGGACACTGCAAGTATGTTACAGATTACTGGAATATAGGGTTGTTGTTAGAGCTTCACAGGCCGTGTCTTGGGTAGGAAGACGATTGAGTTATGATATTATGATGTACCAGTACAACTATATTGTATGCAGGAAATTTGGTGGGATGGTATCAGCATGTCTGTGGATGAGGAGGTATCTGTGACTGAGTTCTTTATTTTTGTCATTCTATTCGTTCAGTTCGTTGCTGTTTTTCACGTATATTGTTTACAAAAATGACTCGTGTGTGTAGGCTTGTCATTCTGATCCAGCTGTTTATTGTTAGTGCTGAAGTTTAATCAATCTGTTAAAGGGCTGAATTAGTATAGTTTATAAGATTGTCATCTCTATGCATCTCTTATTTTGTTTTGTTATGATCTTGAATTTAGTGAAAATAATTGCAGTGGTATATGACTATAATGTGCTAATGATGCTCATGCCCTTTCGTCATATATTTGCTACTCATTTTTCTTATCTTTAATGTACTTTGTTTTTCAAATGAGAATTAAACATGTTGAATTCTTCCTACAATCATCAAAGCCTCTAGATATATGCATTCAAGAAAAACAACCTGTTTGTTGAAGATAGGGGTGGGAAATTATACCGAAATACCGTAATACCGGACTTACCGTACCGGAAAAATACCGAAAATACCGATTTTTCGGTATACCGCAGTTTCCGGTACGGTATGATACCGTACCGCAGTGTTTCGGTACGGTAACGGTATCAATTTTTCTATACCGCGGTATACCGAATCCACGGTATACCGGTATACCACGGTATACCGAAACTTCGGTATATACCGAATCCACGGTATACCGGTATACCGTGGTATACCGAATATTCGATATATACCGAAGATTCGGTATATCGTGGTATACCGGTATACCGATAGATTATTATATATATATATATATATAATATTAAATATGTTGTAATATATATATTACATTTATATATATATTATATTAAAAAAATTAATACATCAATTAATACAATAAAATTAAACATTCAAATGATAATTTATTCAAACAAATTCAAAATTAACATGAATTATTTTTTTATCAACTCATCCTATTAAATATAATAAACACAATAGCACATAACACCGAAAGAAGATTGGAAATACGATATCAGGAATATGTTTCAACAGAGCACATTTGAAAGAATTTGTATTAACTCACACCATTTAGTATATGATTCTTTGTGTAATGTCATATTCCAAATATACAAAGTAATTAAAAATTTTGTTTTATTCTTCGTCCCACTTCATAAAATGTCAATTAAAAATATGTGCAGCTGAATATGAATCAAATCGTTTAATTAGTGTTTAATTCATTGTATGTTATCTTATTTTATATACTACTTAAATTGAAGGATGAATAAATATGATACTGATCAGTCATTCTTAATTCTTAAAGAGAAATAAATGTCCAATTTAAATTACTAACTAGTGTCACGCCTGTGCGATGCACGGATCATTTTAATTTCTTCATATTTATTTCATTTTGCGAAATAAAAGTTGCGAAATGATAAACAAAAGAATATTCGACATCCTCTTACTTTGGATTATACTTTTTCAATCACATTAACCCCACATAGACACAAGAGTGTGTTTAAATGCTACCTTTTCTTAAAAATGTCAATACGATCATATTAAAATTTCAACACATATTTGTGTTGACATTTTAATAAACTGTCTTGACATTTAAATATCAGACTTAAAATTAAAAAGCATTTTTAATCTGTGAAAATATGAATTAACCGTTGAGTTATAACTGTAGGAGCAAGTTTACGTTGCAATAATTTAATATTGCACTGGTGAGACACTTTCTAGTCGAAATTCATTTCATTGCAATATAGCGACCCTATACACTAAAAACCCAAACCTTGAAACCTAAATCCTAAACCCTTAACTTTAAAATATACTCATCATAACCAACAAATGAGTCAAATTTTGATATATGTTGAATTTTAGTATTTTCACATTAAAAAAATATTATTTGCTAGTATTTTAAAAATTTATTCAAATCAAAGGAAGACCGTGCCTTGTTAATATTTTTGGGAATTTGTATGCATGTTTATAATGATAGATTGAAATTAAAGTCTAGGGGGAAAAAATTGAATCTTTATATCATTACACTTGTAAATCTATTTGGAGATTTTATTTATAAGACCAATTATTACTACTATTGGTCTAAATAGCCAAAAATAATCAATAAGTACCTTCATTTCATCATTAACCACGATTATGGGATAAAATTCTGAATATATGTAATCAAATAATCCATAAATATATATTAAAAGATACTTAAAGATCAACATCATCGGCAACAACAAATATAATATGATACTTGATAACATGCTAACCAAAATATAAAATTGAATAGAGTGATGGACGAATTACCGATAGCAAAAAATAATGAACAATCGAGAAACCAATTAGTAAATGAACAAATCAAGAAACCAAATATTTTTCGGTATACCGTTACCGTTACCATACCGTTATTACGGTATACCGAAACACGGTACGGTATACCGTAATAACGGTATGGTAACGGTATCAAAAAATATCATACAGAATTTCCGGTATACCAGAATTTCGGTATACCGAAAATTCGGTACGGTATCGGTATTGAATTTTGTCATACCGTACTTTCCGGTACGGGCACGGTCTTGCAACAAGTGCTTGTTGGAAACGTGTGGATTTATGGGAGCCTTCTGGCTTTTCATATTTTGTAACCATCAATTCCTTATATTATGGTTTATGGTGTCTTAATGCCATGACCTTCCATGTCCACCTTTTGTGCCTATAAAAGGATGGAGTTGTAGAGGAATGAAAAACACACCAACAACAAACATTCTCTCTACACTCTCTAGCTCTCTACTTCATAGTGTGCATTCTAGGAGCATTGTCTAGCTCGATTCTCGGAACTCCATCTAGTTCGCCTGTGCCTAGCGGGTTTGAGGTGATTCTACACGCTAGAAGGAAGTCGTTTTATCTTTGGGGGTAATACGTCATTCCGTGAGCACTAGCCGGGGCGTAATTTGTCTTGCGGAAAGAGGACTTTCCTCGACTCAACTTATAGTTAGTTTGTTTTATTATTTCCGTTGTAATTTTCATTCCACTTTTTGTTGTTATTTTCCTTTGGATTATAATAGTTAGAGTACCGCTTGTACATGGCTTGGGAATTTCATCCCATTATTTCTAACAATCGCAAGACAAATTAGTGTACTCTTCTAAGACAGGATTATACCAATCGAAGTTGGAGGAAACATGAGCTCCAAAGCTGGAATGAAGAAACGAACAGTCGCAATGTTCATGGGCTACGAAATGGTTAATTTCTTGAGATCTATTCTCTTGAGAATTGTGTTTATTGTTTGTCATTTGACAAGCAAGACCAATTTAGACTTGGTAGTAGTAATTGGGATGCATGGATTGTTGAATATACTAATGCACATATGATTCAATATAATTGTGTACTTATTGTTGGAGACAATATTGTACAAATTATTTGAACGTGTTGTTATAAACAACAAAGATCACGAGGTGGTCGCAATGGTCTCCGATGTGAACTATGGTAATAATCCAAATGAATGGTTTGTTGATACGGGTGCCACATGTCATGTGTGCTTCGAGAGAAACGTTTTTTCTACTTACAAATCCGTTGGAGGTAGAAAAGTACGCTTGGGAAACCAAGCCTCTTCTAAGGTAGTTGGTGTAGGTAATGTGTTCCTAAAATTAGGATCTAGAAAGGTTCTTACCCCTTAAGGATGTGCTGCATGTCCCAGACATCCGAAATAATTTGGTGTCAGGCTCACTTCTAGTAAATCATGGATTTTTACTAGAATTTGAGTGTGAAAAGGTTATATTGACCAAGCATAGAAAGTTTATATGTGAAGGCCACCTAGTGAATGAGCTTTTTGAGCTGAATGTTACAGTCATTCACCGTGGAAAAGGAATAAGCAATAAGGAAGATGACACATCATCTTATTTGCATGAGTGTTATGATTTATGGCATAATAGATTGAGATATGCAAATCTAAATGCTATAAAAAGATTAGTAAATCTTAATTTACTAAAAGTAGATAAGTTTAACTCACAAGAAAGATGTGAAGTGTGCGTTGAAGCCAAATTGGCTAAGCTGTCGTTCCATTCGGTAGAGCGGAGCACAAAATCTCTCGAGTTGAACTATACTGACGTATGTGATTTGAAATTTGTGCAAATAAGAGGTGGTAAAAAGTATTTCATCACGTTTATAGATGATTGCACAAGGTATTGTTACCTTTACTTATTAAGAAGTAAAGATGAGTCAATTGAAGTGTTTAAATACTTAAAAAATGAAGCCAAAAATCAACTTAATTGTCGAATTAAGTGTGTTCGAAGTGATAGAGCTGGTGAGTATGTAGCGTCGTTTGCAGAATTATACCATGCAATTGGTATAATTCACCAAACCACAGCTCTATATTCTCCTTAGTTGAATGATGTTGATGAACGCAAAAATCGAACACTAAAAGAGATGATAAATGCTCTGTTGATTAATTCAGGTTTATCCTAGAACATGTGGGGAGAGGCTGTGTTAACGGCAAATTATATCCTGGATAAGATTCCACTTAAAAATAAGGATGTGACTCCTTACGAACTGTGGAAAGGCAAGAAACCTTCGTATTCATACCTCAAAGTGTGGGGGTGCTTAGCGAAGGTAAAGTGCCACCTCCGAAACAAGTTGCAATAGGACCTAAAACAGTCGATTGTATCTTTATTGGTCATGCACTTAATAGTAGTTCATATCGTTTCCTAGTCCATATGTCAGTTGTGCCTGGCGTGGCTGAAGGAACAATAATGGAGTCAAGAAATGCTATATTCTTTGAGAATGTATACCCTTGCAAGAAACAGAAGGATCGTTCTAGTGAAAGAATGATGGATGAATCCACTAGTTCTAATCCTCCAAAAAGGACGAGGTCAAGTCCTGAGGATGTAGAACCAAGACGTGATAAAAGAGTTAAAATTGGATGACGAACTAAAGTCGTTGGCGGAAGGGCTGTCTGGCCCAGATGCACCATTCTGGCAAGAAACGATCAATAGTGAAATTGAATCAATTATGAGAAATAACACATGAGTGTTAGTAGACTTGCCAGAAAGCTGTAAGACCTTAGGGTGTAAGTGGATCCTGAGAAGGAAATATAAAACTGATGGTACTATTGAAAAGTATAAAGCCCGCCTAGTAGTAAAATGCTTTAAGCTGCAAGAAGGATATGATTTCTTCGACACATATTTACTTGTTACGAGAATCAATTCCATTCGGGTGCTTCTTGCAATTGCTGCTTTGCACAATCTTGAGATTCACCACATGGATGTGAAAACTGCCTTTTTTGAATGGTGAATTGGAGGAAGAAATTTATATGGAGCAACATCAAGGGTTTGTAGTACCTGGCCAAGAAAGGAAGATATGCAAGCTAGTAAGGTTCCTATATGGATTAAAACAAGCGCCTTTGCAGTGACACTTAAAGTTTGACAATGTGATGTTGTCCAATAGGTTCACTAACAATGAGTGTGATAAGTGTGTTTACATTAAGAACACAAATAATGGTTTTGTTATTGTGTGTCTTTATGTTGATGATATGTTGATAATGGGCAGCAATAGTGCCATTATTAACGAGACAAAAACCATGTTGAAAAGAAATTTTGATATGAAATGGGTTTAGCTGATGTGATTCTCGGCATCAAGATTAAAAGGAATCATGAGGGAATTGCTTTGACACAATCTCATTACATTGAGAAAGTGCTTAAGAAGTTTTGCTCGTTTGAGCCAGCTAAGAGTCGATTGGAACCCAACGTGCACTTGAGTAAGCACACGAGTGAGCCTTTAGCTCAAGAAAAATATGCAAGGATCATAGGGAGTTTGATGTTTATCACAAACTGTACCCGACCAGATCTTGCGTGTATGGTGAATAAGCTGAGCCGATTTACGAGCAAGGAACATTGGAAAGCTATGCGTAGGGTTTTGAGATACTTGAAGTATACTCTTAACTTTGAGCTACAGTACACAAACTATCCCCAAGTACTTGAAGGGTACTGTGATGCAAATTGGATCTCTGATTGAAAAGACTCGTTTTCGACGAGTGGGTATGTGTTCACTGTGGGGGGTGAAGCTGTTTCGTAGAAGTCAACAAAACAGACGTGTATAGCTCGATCTACCATGGAATCTGAGTTTATCGCTTTAGACAAAGCAGGGGAAGAAGCCGAGTGGCTTAGAAACTTCCTAGAAGATATTCCATGTTGGAAGAAGTCAATGCCGACAATAGTGATACACTGTGATAGCCAAACAGCTATAGGGAGAGTACATAGTGGCTTGTTCAATGGTAAGTCTCGACATATTCGTCGGCGACATAATACCGTAAGACAGTTGATCAGAAGTGGTGTTATCGCAGTTGACTATGTAAAGTCTGTGGATAACTTAGCGGATCTGTTAACGAAATATTTAAACCATGATCAAATGCATAAATTGCTAAAAGGAATGAGATTGAAAACCACATCTTAAAAGATGATTATAGTGGTAACCCAACCATATGATTGGCAATCCCATGGGCTTGGTTCAATGGGAAAACGAAGCAATATATGACTCTAGCTGTAACACTCGGAAGATTTTTTTATCTTCGCCCATTCTTTAGAAAGCATTGAGTGTTGTAACATGCATGTGGTAAGAGGCTAAGTTTTGACTTTTAATGATTCTTTGAAACCTCGAGGAGGTGGGTATGGTAGGATACCTAAAAAGGAATCACCTATGTAAGTGAAGAAGTGTGGGCCGCTTCAACATGTGAATCACTTATGAATCCAAAGTGGTGTTCCACGGCCAGTAAAGGACACAAACGTGAGAACTGATGAGTTTGTAAATAATATTGTGTCAATATTATTGTCTCGGTATACACCAAGGAGGAATGGTTCAAGGCATCACGTCCACTAGGCCGCTGGTATGCCCGATAGTGTTGACTATGAAAAGTTCAAAGCCCTAAGCTACTATTTCGAATGCAATATTATTTCTCGAGAATTGAGCAAAGAGTTTGCATGGATGCATATACGTTTCTTGTGTTGGTTTGAGCTTGCAGTGCTCTAACCAATGTGGGGGATTGTTGGAAACGTGTGGATTTATGGGAGCCTTTTGGTTTTTCATATTTTGATACCACCAATTCCTTAATGTTATGGTTTATGGTGTCTTAATGCCATGACCTTCCATGTCCACCTTCTGTGCCTATAAAAGGATGGAGTTGTAGAGGAATGAAAAACACACCAACAACAAGCATTCTCTCTACACTCTCTAGCTCTCTACATCATAGTGTGCATTCTAGGAGCATTGTCTAGCTCGATTCTCGGAACTCCATCAAGTTCGCTGGTGCCTAGCGGGTTTGAGGTGCTTCTACATGCTAGGAGGAAGTCGTTTTATATTTGGGGACAATACGCCATTCCGTGAGCACTAGCCGGGACGTAATTTGTCTTGCGGAAATAGGGCTTTCCTCTACTCGACTTATAGTTGGTTTGTTTTATTATTTCCGTTGTAATTTTCATTCCACTTTTTGTTGTTATTTTTCTTTCGATTGTAATAGTTAGAGTACCTCATGTACACGGCTTGAGAATTTTATCCCATTATTTCTAATAGTGCTTTGTTACTTTGCTAAACTTTGCTCATTTTCCCCTATTGAATCTAATGCTTAACGCACTAGTAATTGTTGGAAAGCTTGTCATTGGCAATTTACAAATTTAGTGGGCATTAATTAGATACCCAAATCTTTCATTTTTTTTATATTCATAGGTTTTGGCCATTATATGATTTATTTTACTTACATCTCACTATATATACTATTTTTTGTATTTTCTGTTTGAATTTTGTCGTAGACAATGAACTGAATTTAATAAAAAGACAATTGTTGAATAACTAATCCCTTTCTAGGCACATAGAAGGTTGAAATAACTGGCCCAGAAATTTAAGATTTCTACGTACCAACCTCAAGGATCAAACATGTGAGCTTCAGTTAGACCAAGTTGATTTTGTAATTAATTCGGTTTTTTTTTGCAAAACAGAGCATGATACATCAAGTTACCATTTCACTACAATTTCCATAGTTTCTGAGAATTGCCCAAATTTTGTTCCTCTTTTTTCTTTCCCCTTCAGCTCTAAACTCAGTTGGTGGTCAATTTGTTGACAATTCTGACAACCATTTATAAAATTGATTTTAACATAGCAGTAACTGATTCGACCAGTGATCGCATATAAGATAACAAATAGGGGTGTTAATCCCTAAAATCACAAACTTTGTACAAAATTTGGTACCGTATTTTTTTTACCAGATCTTAGGCCACAAAATTTAGTATTTTTCATGAGTTGAGAAACAAATGATTTCTTGAAAAATTCACTACAAAGCATAAGCTCATTTTTGCGACCAACTTTAAAGTTCGTGGAAATATACCAAATTAAGGCCAAAGTCTGTGATTTTAGAATCTAACTAGTGTCACATTTGTGCAATCACGATCCAATTGATTTTCAATCCGCACTAATTCAAAACTGTTAATTCACATGTATAAAATGAGAAACAATATCATTATATCAAATTCTAAAATTACAAATATATACAATAACAATTTATTATACCAATAAAAGATTATATAATAGAATGAGTTTCGAAACTAAATATTGCACACAAATCACAATTAGAACACTTTTCTCTCTACTATAAAAGAATCAACCACAAACACATGTACATAAAAATAATGTATAAATATAAATTGAACGATACCAAAAAATTTAAAAATCATCAACAACAACAAATACAGTAACATAATAATTAAAAAAAATAAAAAGTGCATAAGGTGATGTACAATTTGAGGTGAAGAGTGAATTTAGGGTATCAAAAACACATACTAAAGGATCACTAGAGTGTTTAAAAACCAGTGTTTAAAAATATTCAATAATATAAATACTTATCCCCCACATGTTTACTGTAATTCTTGGTTTTTCACTAAAGATACTCAATTCTTGGTTTTTCACTAAATAGGAAGTCGAATTTTAAGTGGATAAGTCGCTCATATATATATGTCAACGTTCTCTATTGCAAGCAATTATGACACATGGTTTTTTTGGCACGTTTTCGGTGATCGTCGCGATGACTTTGATTCCATAACTATTTCTTAACTCGATTCCCAAGCACCGTGCAATTTCAAGTCATTCTGACACATGCGGTTTTTGGCACATTTTTGGCGATCATCACGATGACTTTGATTCCTCAGATCGATTCGCAAGTACCGTGCAAATTTCTAGTCATTTTAACACATGAGGTTTTTGGCCGGCGGTCGTAGCAATGATTTTGATTTCCAAGCACGATTCGCAAGCACTGTGCAAATTTCAAGTCATTCCGACACAAGAGTTTTTGGCACGTTTTCGGCAATCGTCACAATGACTTTGATTCCTCAGCTCAATTCGCAAACACCGTGCGAATTTCTAGTCATTCTTACACGAGGTTTTTGGCACATTTTTGGCGATCGTTGTGATGACTTTGATTCTATTTGCTTGATTTAATGGGCAAAAGCAAAAGATTGAGATTTAGTGGGCAATTGTATCCTCAACTCTAGAAGTTTTTTCTTGCACCTTTAATTTTGATTATTTTGCAATACTTTCCCCAATTCTGTTGCGCTAGCACGTAATGCAAGTCATGAGTTTCATCTAACTTTATGTAGCCCTGATTTTCATAAGTTGGATCAAGTACATTTCAATCACTCACACACATTCAATCTCTTGCTGAGGAGTTAGGATACCTATCATTGTAGTGCAAACCAGACTGGCTTAGTCAGGGATTTTCCCTTTATAAAAGCGGTGCGGATTGGCAGGACAGGGAGCATCGTGTCCGCGCTGGGGTCGCCATGGCTGAGGCGCTTGTGTTGTATAGACTGATAGCTTATCTTTTTCTTATGAGAGTTGGTGTCATGGGAAAGTAGGCCTATATTATTTTCCTTTCAAAAATGGTTGTTCAAGACATCAGAGTACCAATATTAGCTTTTTTGTAGAACTAAAAGAGTGTAATTTTTCCTCATTCACTCTTCAACTTCTTCAATTTCAATATTACTTCCTCCGTCCTCTAAATATTGTCCCACTTTGACCCGACACGGGTTTTAAGAAATATAATGAAAAGTGAGTTGAAAAAGTTAGTTAAATGTGAGTCCTACTTTTATATATTAGTTTTATAATAAAATATGAGTAGGAATGAGTTAGTGGAATATGAGATCCACTATAAAAAATGATAAAAAGTGAAATGAGATATATTTTATGGGACGAACGAAAATAGAAAAATGAGACAAACTTTCAGGGACGGAGAGAGTATTATTTATCCTTTTTCAATGTTCAAAGTCAATACGACAAATATTAACAAAAACAATTTCAATGTCCAAGTAATACAATATTAAAACCTATTGTACTATAAAAATATGATTACTATTGTGCAAAAAGGAGATACTCCATTAGTTCCTTATTAATTGTGATACTTCTTTTCAGTACGAAAATTACGAATAGTGTAGGAAGAATAAAGTAAAAGCAAATAAAGTAAGAGAGATTGCTACTTTTTGCTAAAAATAGAACTGACTCAATTATGTTAGAGCTATTTCAAATAGAAAAATGACTCAATTAACATGGAACGGAAAGTGTAAATTTCGGCATCGCGTGAAGTGGTGGACTATGGATTGTAACGGTTCAAAGTTAATATGTTAGTGGGTGGCTTATTATATACTCCATCCGTCCACGAAAAATAGGCTCATTTTACTGTTCTGTGGTTATCCACAAAAAATAGTCATTTAAAAAATTGAGAACATTCTTTTATATTTTTACCCAATATTTCTCATTCTCCTGCTTACTTTTTCTCCACTCCCTCTTACTTTTTCTCTTTCACGCTTATTTATACTTTATCAATCATTATCCATTTTCTCTTATTTTACTATGTTTTCATTAAAATTCATGTTGTCTATAAATAAGACTATTTTTCTATGGATAGTGAGAGTTAGTGGCAATGAATGTCACTAATATTACCTTATGTTATTTTATTTAGTGGACAATTAATTATGTAAGAAATGAAGAGTCATAATAATATTTTCTTTGTTGTATTATTTTGATATCTATAATTTATAATATTAGAAATTCTTGTTATATTTATAATGGCGTTTATGTTTGTTCTCCAAAACTTTCCTATATATTTATAGATGGATAAAAAAAGTTGTGGGCTACAATAATTAAAATAACCAAACAATCTGATTCATTCCGGAATTTTGCAACCATCAGCGAGTTCACATCAACAAGGAAATCAACATGGCATGAAATGACGAACTAGTATTAAATTTTACGGCGTGCATTTATAGTTTATTTGGCTAAATTAACTGAATATAAAATAATAATAATAATAATAATAATAATAACAATAACAAGCATTTTTTTCATTAAAATTCAGAATAAATAGAAGCAATTGGTATGAGGTGGCAACAATATTGATATTATCCAATGCTATATTGGAATTGGATTCTGCACGAAACGTGACAAAATATTAATGCCATCATCCCACTTTCGAATCCTGCAAATTGGATTCACACATTTTAATTTTTCCTACTTTCTTAATAATCCAACTCCACCCATTTCACAATCCACACTTTCTCTCTCATCGATCCACATGGGAAACGGCATAGGAGGATTGAAGAAGAAACGGGCCGAGGTTATGACAATCGACTGCCAAACATTCAAGGTGAAGCCGCCGGCGACGGCGCCCGACGTGCTACGAGATTACTCGGCGGCCCACGTCTTGCTGGAGTCGGAACAAGTGAAGAAGCATGGAATTCGGGCCCAGCACCTTCGGCCCGAACAGGGGCTATAGCCCGGGAAGATTTATTTCCTTGTGGAAATGCCTAAGTTTCCCGAGGTGATGATTTAGCGAATTTTTGATGGGAATAAATGCAAGTAATAAATGAAGATCACAACACTGAAAATTACGTGGTTCGATTTACTGAGGTAAATCTACGTCCACGGGAAGAATAGAGGGCAAATTTGTATTGCTTGATCTAGCTTACAGATTACAATGCTGATTTGCTATATGAGATTCAGGATCTAGAGAACTTAACCCTGGTCTATCTGATCTAAGTTCTATTTATACATTCGAACTAGGATCGTGGGTTTGCAGCCCTGGTAGGGGGGTTGATAACTGCTTAATACCACCACTAAATAGATCGTGGGTGTAATGGAGGTCGTGGAGATCCTGCATGGGTCCACTATCTCCTTGTTCGGTCGAATACTGAGACCGAACTGCTGAACTTTGCCGATCAGCTTTTGCCGATCTGAGAGTTGAGCTCGATTGGTCGGCTTTTACCGAGCTATAGGCTGTGACCGAACTCTTTGGTTGTGCCGAACTGATACTCTTTCTTGGGTTTTGGGCTGATGGGCCGTCACTGCTATTGGGCTCGCAATTATTGTTTAGTTGTTTAGTTCGTATCCCATCACCACCCCCCCGAAAAGCGAAGTGAATCACTTCGGCATTTTGGATAAGTGTAAGGGGGAGGCTGACGTCAGGGGACGTGCTCTGCACGTGTCTGCATTAAATGTGACAGCAAATCCGGGCCAGAGAATCCAGAAAAAGTGGGATTTGAAACGGTGCGACGAATTTGAAACGCCTCTGCGAATCTGGTAAATATTTCATTTCTTCATCATTGGAACACTTTTGCGATTATTTCTTCGGCATTCTCTCTTTTTTCGTAAAATTTTCTTCGCGCTTCTTCAAGAATTTCTTCAGAGACTTTCGACCATCAAAGAGTAAAATCATGTCTTCTTCTTCTGAAACTGTTTCTGAATCAGGTATTGGTAGGAAGTGGGGTAAGGATCTTCTGGCCGGAAAAAGTCCGGGGAGAGACGGAGAATAGAATATTTCACAGCATTTTGAGTAAGGATACTGTGATATCCTTACACAGAAATATTTTCTTCCTGGGGGGTTAGTGTGATTCCCGACGACACTCATAGGGCAAACTCGCCGGGAGGGTTATGCCACCGTTTACGAAGCCTGCTTAGAATGCGCTTGTTTCCCTCTTCCCCCGCCTTTGTAGAGCTTCTTGATTTTTTCCAACTTCCTTTAGGTCAGGTGACTCCAAATTCTAGAGGCACTTATCGGCCTTTGCTGCCGAGCTGCGTAGACTAGAAAAGGATCTGTCTCTGAGGGCAATCCTTAATTTCTTTCAGTTTAAGAGAAAGGGATCCTGGTTTTACTTGATCCCTTTACAGCCCTTTAGAGCCTTCTGTAAACCAAATGGCCGAAT
>NW_024599360.1:0-37156 GCF_004379255.2 Salvia splendens | reverse complement strand
TGTTGTGTGGTGCTCTGTGTAGTCTGATCCCTAATCTGATCTCACTTCACTTGGCCACTAAGTACTGATACTGCCAAAGTGAACCCCTGCGCCCTCCAAGAGCGAGTGATTGCGAACTGGGATAGCCTTTGCCAGTGTGCTCGTGACAGTCAGGGAATTGAGTCTGGTTCTCTGTGAGAAAGTGTGTTCTAAGTGCTTGCTATAATGTCTGTGTGCTTAAAGGTGTGTAAAGCTCTCTGTGTTTGCCTTGCTTCCTGTGCTCTTGTAAAAATCTTTGCAAAAATGACTCAGCCTGTTGGTTTGATCCCATTTCAATGGTAAAAATGACTTTGTGATCTGGAAACAGAAATGAAATGTGTTTTGATTCAACAAAAGGTTTTTAAAGTTGTTGATGGTTCTTTGCCTGAGGCAACTGCTCAGGACAAAATTGATGAGATAATGAGTTGGCTAGAGCCACCATTGTGTTAAATCTGTCTGATTCTGTGATTAGGAAAGTTGATCATATTGAATCTGCCTCTGAAATGTGGAAAAATCTTCATTCTCTGTATACAGAGACCTCTATGTCTTCTAGAATGTATCTGCTTGAAAAATTGTTCAAATTTAAGCTTGATTTAACTAAAGACATTGATGATAACATTGATAGATTCCAGAAGCTTGTGCAAGATATAAAAAGATCTGGTGATAAAACCATAGATGAATACACAAGTATAGCTCTAATGAATGCCATACCTGATTCCTATAGTGATGTTAAGGCAGCCATTAAGTATGGCAGGGATACTGCCCCTTTGGAATTGATTGTTAGCTCCTTAAAATCTAAAGAACTTGAGTTAAGGGAAAGGGCAGCTGATAAGAGTGCTTTTAATAGAGCTCTGAGTGTCAGAGGTAGATCTCAGTCTAGAGGGGGTAAAGACACCAATAATGGATCAGGTTCCAACTCTAATTCAAGAAAAAGAATAGATCTAGGTCCAATAGCAGGGATCCTAAATCTTTCAGAAAGTGTTTTAATTGTGGGGAAGTGGGGCACTACAAAAAGGAGTGCACTAAGCCTAAGAAGAAGAAAATCCAAAATAATGACACTCAGCTTGAAAGTATTGTCAATGTGGCAAAATATGATGCAAATAATGAATGTGTGTTCATGGTTCATGATCTGATGTATATTAATGCTTCCCCTATGTGTCCTTTTAATTCAAATGATTGGCTGTGTGATTCTGGATGTACTTATCATGTTAGTCCTTTTAAGGAGGTGTTTTCTGAGCTGAAACCCTGTTATTAATACCTATGTGTCTATGGCTGATGATAAAAAATGTGAAATCCATGGTATTGGTACTGTGTGTTTAAAGTTTAATGATGGTTTTGTGCTCTGCTTGAAAAATGTGAGGTATGTTCCAGATCTGTGCTACAATTTGATGTCTTGTAACTGCTTTAGAAGCTGCTGGTATGGGGGGAAAATGGGGGGATGGATGCATGAAAATTTGCAGAGGATCTATGTGTCTTTTTAAGGCCAAAAAGAAATGTGGTTTATATGTTTGTACTGGCAGAACCTCTTTCATGTGCTAGTGCCTCTGCCAATGTGGGTTAAAAGTGATAAAACTATGCTATGGCATGATAGACTAGGACACATGATTGAAAAAGGTTTAAATATTTTAAAGAAGCATGCTATTTTATCTGACTCTGATGTGCAAGGCAGTATGCCCTTCTGTGATACCTGTGTGCTGGGTAAACAGCACAGGGTTTCTTTCATTCTCCTGTGCCTGTTAATGTGAGCAAATGTGTGCTTGAATATTTGCACATGGATGTGTGGGGTCCTGCCTCTGTATCTTCTCACTCTGGTTCTGTCTATTTCCTATCTATCATTGATGACTTCTCTAGGAAGGTTTGGTGTTTTCTCATGAAACATAGTCTGATGTCTTTGAGAGATTTAAAACCTGGAAAAATGTTGATTGAAACTCAGACAGGTAAGAAGATAAAAGCTATCAGAACTGATAATGGTCTTGAGTTTTGCAATAACCAGATTGATAACTTGTGTGCTGCTTATGGTATTAAAAGACATAAAACTGTTCCTTATACACCCCAACAAAATGGAGTGGCTGAAAGGATGAATAGAACTTTGCTTGAAAAGGTGAGATGTTTGCTTGCCAAATCTGGTTTGTCAAAGAAGTTCTGGGGTGAAGCTTTAATTACTGCTGCTTATCTGATAAATAGATCTCCTTCTGTACCCTTAAATGGTCAGTGTCCTGAGCATGTGTTTTCTGGAAAAGATTTGTCTCTTTCTCACCTGAGGGTATTTGGCTGTACTGCTTTTGTACATACTAAGTCTGATAAACTTGAGCCTAGATCTAGGAAAGGTGTTTTTCTTGGATATCCTGAGGGTGTTAAGGGTTATAGAGTCTGGCTAAGGGATGAACCAGGTTTTAAGGTCATTATAAGCAGGGATGTAGTCTTTAATGAGACTGATTTCCCTTGCTTAGGTCTGACCACTGACCCTGCTCCACTCCCTGTGGACAGTGAACCTCTTATGGAGGAAGAGCCCACAGTACCACTCACTGATGTGGAGAATCAAAATGATACTCCAAGTGAGGTGGAGCAGTCTTTCTGGCATACCTATCCAGTATTTACACCTGTTGAGACACCTCATGAGGGAGATTTGATTGATAATTTGCCCCTGAATGTTAATGACAATGAGATGCATGATAGTCCTATTAGGCAAAACTCTCCTGCTCAGAATATTTTGCATAGTCCAACTGGTGTTCAAAATGCAATTGATAATACTGATTTGAGCAATTATGTGTTAGCCAGAGATAGAACTAGAAGATTGAATGTGTCTAAACCAAATAGATTTGTTGGCATGGTTGCTCTTATTAACCTGGCTTTTAATGTTTTTGAATCTGATGGGGATGAACCCCAGTCCTATAAGCATGCCACTAAGTCAAAGTACTGGAATGAATGGCATAAAGCAATGTTAGAGGAAATGCACTCCCTAAAGATAAACCTTACCTGGATACTTGTTCCCTTGCCCCCTGGTGCATCTGTGGTTGATTGCAGGTGGTTATATAAACTCAAAAATGAGGTGGAGGGCCTTAGGTACAAGGCAAGATTGGTTGCAAAAGGGTTTACTCAACAAGAGGGGGTAGATTATACTGAAATTTTTGCTCCTGTGGTTAAGTTCACTACTGTTAGATTGATGCTTGCTTTGTGTGCTCACTTTAATTGGGAATTGAAACAGATGGATGTAAAAACTGCTTTCTTGCATGGTGATTTAGATAAACCTATCTATATGAAACAGCCTGAAGGCTTTGTTGATCCCAAGTTTCCCAATCATGTGTGTTTACTGAAAAAGGCTCTTTATGGGTTGAAACAATCTCCTAGGCAATGGAATATTAAGTTTAACAGTTGCATGCATAAATTGGGTTTTGTAAGAAGTACTTTTGATGCATGCTTGTATGTTAAAGACCTTGATTCTCCTGTGCCTGTGTTCTTGCTGCTATATGTGGATGATATGCTCATAATGGGACCTTGCTTGAAAACCATAAAGTCAGTTCAGTCTGCTTTGAGTGAGAATTTTGACATGAAGGATTTGGGTGATGCTCAGAGATCTTAGGGATAATATTGTAAGAGATAGGAAGTCTTCTACCCTTGTGTTGCATCAAGAACCTTATGTGTACAAAATTCTTAAAAAATTTAATATGTCTGATTCAAAGCCTGTCTCTGTTCCTTTGGCTTCTCATTTTGTGTTGAGTAAAGATCAGTGTCCTCAAACCAAGTCTGATATTGATGCTATGAAAAAGATTCCCTATGCAAATGCTATTGGGTCAGTGATGTACTTGATGGTAAGCACCAGACCTGACATTGCTTATGCTGTGTCATGCCTCAGTAGATACATGTCTAATCCTGGCTCTGTGCACTGGGAAGCTGTGAAATGGCTTCTGAGATATCTTAAAAATACTGCAAAATATGGTTTGTGTTATTCTAAGTGTGAAGATGGTGTTTCCTTAACTGGTTTTGTGGATTCTAACTATGCAAATGACAGGGATAAGAGGAAGTCAACTACCTCCTATGTGTTCACTGCTTGTAGGTCTTGTATCAGTTGGAAATCCCAATTGCAGCAATAGTGGCTCTATCCACTACAGAGTCAGAGTACATTGCTATCACAGAAGCAATGAAAGAAGCAGTTTGGCTAAAGGGAGTTCTCTCTGAACTGAAATTTCTGAAGTTATCTCCTTCTGTGTTTTCTGATTCTCAATCTGCAATTCAGTTATGTAAAAACCCTGTTTTTCATGATAGAACTAAGCACATTGATGTAAGGTTCCATTACATTAGGGACATAGTAGAAAAAGGTGAAGTTTTCTTGCATAAGGTCCATACAGATAGAATCCTGCTGATATGGGTACAAAACCTTTGCCTGCTGAAAAACTTGTTTTCTGCATCAAATTTTTGCATTTTGATTTAGGTTAGATTGCATGTCCCGGGGTAAGTCCTCAGTCATTTACTTGCTTTGGTACAGCTGGTATATGACTTGAGGCTGGAAGTCCTCCTAGACTAATGGGTCTATCCCTCTGGTGTCTGGAGGCAGTGTGGTGGTTCCCCTGAGTGCAAGTGAACTTTTTTGTTCTTTAAAGCTAAGGGGGAATTACCTTGCAGGCTGTGATGATTATTTCACTTTAGCTTATAGCACAAGTTGGTTTTCTCAGAATGAAGTCCAAGGTGGAGTATGTTGAATAAATTGGTGGACCTTCATTTGGGCTGGTTTATCTTTGGCCCAGACGATGCTGTGTTGGGCTTGGCCCAAAAACTAATTCTCACTCTCCAGATGCAGCCACGTGTACTCTACCCGGATCAAGGCTTCAGCCGTTGGATTGTGGTGTGTGCTTGTTATGTGAGAGGTGAGTCCATTCACTTCATTCATTCTTTTGATATTCACTCTCTCTCTCACTCGAAGCTCTCCAAAACTCTCTCTGTCTCTCTCTCTTTCTGCTCTCTTCTTCTCCGACGATTCTCCGGCGGTTTCTGTGAGATTTCTCTCGGTTGAAAGGGCTGTAGACCTTGCTACAGTAACAGTGAGGGCAACTACTTCGGTTGCCGGTGTTGGTTGAGAAATAGGGTTTCTGTCTTTGAGGGTTTCGGTGTGAGGTGTTCTCGGACGGTATAGATCTGGGATGTAGGAGTCTGGTTGAGCTGGAATCTGGAGGGTGAGGTTAATCATCGGTTGATTCTGCTGTGCTCCTTTGGATCTGTGTTCTTGAGAATAGATTTGTGCTATCGGCGAGTGTCTGAGCCGAAGCAGCTTTTCTTCTGTGTTTTCTTTCATTGCATCTTGTGTTCTTACGTGTAACTGCTCCAGATCCGAAAGGATCTGTTTCTTGTAGTACTAATTCGTTTGTCAAGTGTGCAGGGTTGAAGAAGCTGAAGCTGGGAGTGAACTGTAATCTTGTGTAATAGATAGGTCTATTCGGTATTCAAGATTATTTGTAACTTTGATTGTAATATCAGTCGCATGGTTGGAGTTTGACTGAGCTCCCTAATGAAGAACAAAGAGGTCTTGGTAAATAGTGAATCCGACCCTAGTCTGATCCCTACAATCCTCACAATTTCATGCTACCATTTTATATTTTTTTTCCCAAAATCACTTAAAACATTCTTCCTCTTCTGCTATCTCCACTCGATTTTGATTTTCTGTCAATCAGCCATTTTCTTTCTCTCTCACTCACCAAACATCTCTCTTTGAATCCAAGTCTTCCTCACTTGTCGAACTTCATTCTCATTTTTCAGTAGCCTTTGCTTTCATTGGTAGTTACTGATTTTGATTCTAGATTCGCTATCAAGCTTACTTTCTTTTACTCACACATTTTCGGTGCAAAAACCATAGAATCTTGTCTTTCTTACTCATACATTTTCCGCGCTTGTTTCTCATTCTTCATATTCCTCTTTCTCTTCTTCCATAAACCCAATCTGTTTCTTCTTCTCCTTACCCTTATTTCTTGATTTCTTTTTGGGTTTCTTGAATTTTTTACAGATGGGTTCGTTAAGTTCTTGACTTTGGAGTGCAATGCTTGGTAGAAAGATGATATCTTTACCTTCAATTCAAGCTCTTTTACTTGGATTAGGACTCTTATTCGCAGATTGCTTCGCAGTTCCCATAAATGAAGGTAAACTTTTTAGCTTCCAAGATCACACATATCTTGATTTGTGATTTAATATTACTCTTCAAGAAGTGTTGCATACAATTTGTCGGGCTGTTGGAATTTATCTTGCAATATAATTAGTGTTTTAATCTTTACATGCATGATTTCTCAGACAAAATTTCTGGATTTTGCTATAGTTGAAGCTCTAACTGCTTTCAAGAAAGCTATTTTTGAAGACCTTTGCTGGTGTTGTTAAATTGGAACCCTGTGGTTTTAGACCCTTGTAATTGGGATGGCGTATATTGCTCGATAGCAGGAGACCATGTTGTAAAGATGTAAGGTTTCGACTTCATATGCATACTGTTAAAGCTATGATGCTTGGAGATGCTACATTGCCTGTAAAAATGGAAATTCAATGGTATAGGTTTATGATTGAATTTGTGCAGTAATATATCTGAGGCATCTGTGAAAGGGTTTTTGGCACCAGAGTTTTACAAGCTCTCTGCCCTGCAAGAGTTGTGAGCTTTCCATCCCGTTACTAGTTTTCCTGTGAGTTTTATCACTGTGGCATGGAAATATGTTGATTAAGTCTCCCTCCTGATTTTAACAGAATTTTGCATGGGAATTTGTTGATTGGTATAATACCTAAGGAGATTGGCTTGTTGACGAACCTCAAGGTATTGGATTTGGGTCGAACCAGCTGACAGGTTCAATTCCGCAGGAGATTGGAAACTTAACCAGCATCCAAAAAATGTCCGTGGGAAATTAGAGTTGGATATGAAGTTGCATTATTGGTTGTGTATGATCTTTGTTGGTTAAACGCTTTCCCGTCTTTCCCCCTCTCTGTGTTGCAGAAACCTTCAGTCCAATGTGTTGACTGGAAAATTGCCGTATGAACTTGGTATGCTGAGGTACCTTGAGGAACTTTGGCTTGATAGAAACAAGTTTATAGGAACTATCCCTGCTGCAAATAGCTCTGGGTTTTCGGCCATCAAGCATGGAATGTAAGTAGGGAACTTTATATATACTCAAATATAATGCTATCTTGTGCTTCATCCCAATCAGTCACTGGTCTTGTTTTTCATATGATTATCTGCTGAGTAACACAACTATATTTGTTGAACCAAGAGCAAGCATTATGTTTGCTAGGTTGTCAGTTTCTCCAATAAGAACTACTTGACATTGGTGGATTTATAGATGGTATATTTTGTTCAGCTATCAATACCAAAATTCTGTAGATGCTTGCATTGGAAATCAAATAACATGTTCATTGGCAAATTTCTTAGCTCCTGCACTGCATTTACTAGACTACGAGTGCATGTTTTGTTCCAAGAACGATATCATAAAGTCGTTTTGTCACTGGCTTCTTTTAGGTATGCTTCGAAGGGCAGCCAACTGGGGTTCTGCGGAGCCTCCCAATTGAAAGTGATCGACTTATCACACAACTTTTTGGTTGGAAATGTACCCAATTGCTTGGACTACCTGCCTAGGTACTTGATATATATTACCACATATTGTTCATTGTATGTTTCCTTTGCCATTATTTTTCGTTTTTAACGTTCTTGGTTTTTTTATAATAGATAAAGTTTTCTGGGAAATTGCCTTCAAGATAAAGATACTAAGCGTCGCCCTGCTACACAATGTGGTAAATGTCGCCGCTTCATGATTAAAACTATCAAATTTCTTCAGTTCGATTAAAGTCTTGATGATATGTATATGCAATGACTTTTGAAATGTGAGTATGTAATGGGAGTTTTTGCCTTTTTGGTGGATCGAGACTTGTTATAAGCTTGTGAAAGCCTTTTAGTTTAAGTAACGCTCGAACTTTAAACTTCCATTATAGGTGCACATGCTGCTTCACCGAATAAAACCCAAGCAGGAATGAACACGACGCACAATGCGACTGAAGATAGGTCGTCAAGACATCAATCAAAAAACTCAAAACCAGTGTGGTGGATCTTGGTTCTTGAAATAGTGACAGGGTTCGTGATTGGTTTGCTCTTCGTTGTTGCTGTTTTTACTGTTGTGCACATGTGGAAGAGAAGAAGACTTTCAATCATCATTCCGTGGAAGAAGTCTTCAAGTTCAAAAGATTGCATGACCATGTATATAGGTCTGTCTGAGTGTGGAGAGTTTCTTCCTCAATTTATAATTATAAAAACATTGTAGATTAAATCAATTGCTCGTGCAGATTCTGAAGCCACGAGGGAGGTTGTGAGATATAGCCGAGAAGAACTTGAGTTAGCCTGTGAGGATTTCAGCAACATCATCGGTTCGTCTCCAGATAGTGTGGTATACAAAGGCACTATGAAAGGTGGCCTTGAGATTGAAGTAATATCTTTTTGTATAAAAGAAGATCAATGGACTGGCTATCTGGAGCTTTATTTTCAAAATGAGGTATCGTCCTTCTAGAAAAATAAAATGATTTCATGGCGCTTCAACGAGCATATCCGATAATCTTGATATTGATCGACTACAAATTATGTTTGTGGATCAGGTGGCTGATTTAGCAAGATTAAATCATGAGAACACTGGAAAACTGCTTGGATATTGCAGAGTAAGCAGCCCATTTACGAGGATGCTGGTATTCGAGTATGCCTCTAACGGGACACTTCACGAACACCTTCACTGTAAGTTCCTTCCTTCTCTCTATCTTGAAATCGGTAACATGCAATAGAATAACTTAAATGAACCTACTCCATCTTTCTGCAGATGGAGAAGGAAGCCAGTTTTCTTGGACACGGCGAATGAAAATTATCATTGCCATTGCTCGGGGGCTGAAATATCTCCACACGCAGCTTGATCCTCCATTTACTATCTTGGAGTTGGATTCCAGTTCTGTCTATCTGAGTGATGATTTCACCCCTAAGGTGAGGGAGGCTACGAAGCCCGCCTACTTACTTACCTGCGTTGTACTGTATAAATCGTTAAGTTGTGGTGATTGCATTTCTCTCAACTTGTGCAGCTCGTTGATTTTGAATGCTGGAAAACAATTATCTCCAGGTCGGAGAAGAGCTCAGGCACGATAAGCAATGAAGGCGCGGTTTGCATCCTCCCGAGCTCTTTAGAGGGTCGTCATCTAGATGTACAGGGCAACATCTACGCGTTTGGGATTCTCTTACTCGAAATCGTGAGTGGAAGGCCTCCACATTGCAAAGAAAAAGGCTGCTTATTCGATTGGGTGAGTGATCATGTCCAACTTTTCTAGTTGGTAACCATCATGAACACGGGGTCTATCACTTTAAACTGCAGGCTATAGAGTTTTTGGAATTCCCGGATATGATGGCATACGTAGTTGATCGTGAGCTGAAGCATTTCCGATATGAGGACCTCAAAGTGATATACGAGGTGGTGAGCCTGTGCATTCATCCTAAATCGAACCGGAGGAAGACTGTGAGCGAGTTGTGCTCGATGTTGGAGAACGGGATCGACACATCCATATCAGCGTAGATAAAATCGTCGGTGGCTTGGGCCGAGCTCACGCTTGCCTCGTGACAAGCTCCTCCGACCTAATATTATACATGTCAAAAGCCTGATACTCGATTTTTTAACCATTGCTGATGGATACCATTACGTGACACTGGTCGGTGTCCTGTGTGTAATGTGCAGTAGTAGGTCCCACTCGTCGCATGATCACGCACGGGTGGTGTAACCGTAGGTGACTGGCTACATCATAGGTGGCTTAGAAGCTCTCATTCTTTTGTATATTTGAGGCCATTGTAAGACAGGAGATTTAGGTTTGATACTTTGGTTATAGTCTAACATGTTATGACAATGACTGTCTGTTTTTCAATTTCATCCTATCTTGTTAATTTGTAATTCTTCTTTAAGATTGTCCGTTACCTTATTTGAAGAGATAATTGATAAGTATACTTTAGGCTTTGAATGAATGAACTAAACCATCCTTCGTTACCTTATTTGATGAGATAATTAATAAATACTATACTTTAAACTTTGAATAAATGAACCAAACCATCATCCAATGTCTACAAATGAACATGTTTAGTTTGGCTTTGCGAAACTTCACAAAACCATGACTCATTTGAAGTATCCAAAAACCTATCGGAGCAAAACTTGATTACATCACAACAGAAAAGGAAAAGGAAAAGGAAAAGGGAAAAAAAATCACGACTATTCTTGTCTCGAACGTTAGCCACAACAAAATCGATGCATTAAAGCTAAAGTAGATATAGAAGTATGGTGATTAGCATTTTCGAGGGGCATAACGGATGTCGTTAGGGTTCCTCTTCCCACTGAAGACAGCAAGTGCTTTCCTAACCGGAGGCTGGAGTGGAGCTTTCTTATCATTGTGGTGGAGGAAAATGTCATCCGGTATAAAGAAATCGTCGTTCTGCATAACATCATGTTCAAGTAATGGATTGAGCCAACATCTTACAATCAAAAACAAGAAATACTACTATAATGTAATTGATGAAATAGATTAAACAATTAACCTGCTTATTCTTCTTCTTTGTCTTTGGATACAGAAACTTCTGCGGAAGCTGATCCTCACGTAATATAGGGTTCTTTGTAATTGCATCTCTACCACCTTGAGGTAGAGGCAGTGAATACTGAAAAGGGATATCACATAACAAAGTTTGGTCAGATTTCTGCAAATGTTTGGATCAAAACCGTAAAACACAATCAATTTGGAATCTCACAGAAGATGCTGATAAACAAAGCGCAGAACCAACAAACAAGAAATTACATAGCACATCTTAAGAAACCAAACACACTCATCATCTAAATAACAAGTACGAGCAACCTTCACTGTATATCATATAATACTTCAATAGAAGAGACTATTCAAAGATAGAGAATAAGATTAACTAAAGGAAAAATTCCATATTTTGTACTCCACTTTTTAAGTTGTCTAAATTGGGTCACACCACTTCAGTTTGTTATTTTATCAAAACTGAATCTTTGTTCACTCATCCATGTTAAGTTAGATCCATGTTATTCTATTGCTTTATCAAAAGTGGAGTTCCTAAACCCAATTAACAGAAGAAAAAAAAGGGGTGAAACAAATAGTGAAAAGGGACCCGAATCTGTTTCAAGTCCCCTAAAGAAATTCATTACTTATTATTTTGTCAAGACAAAAATATTTATTCAGAAACAGCAACCTGCAAAGGCTTCGATATTTAAAGGGCCTTGGAAAAGAACTTTCTAATGTCATATAGCTACAATCAGTATTAAAGAACAAAGTGCGACAGGATGGTTGTTAAAAGAAGTTACTGCTACCTTTGTTCCACGTAAGGATACGCGTGGTCGGCGTGTGGCCAATATAATACCATTGTCACTAACTGTAACAGCCACCTTTCGTAATGTGCCGCCATTCCCACATGTGGGACAGAAAATCTTACCGATTTCTGTAGTCACCTTAGAACAAGCATGGCATTTGAGCACCCACCTAGAGAAAGAGAAAGAATATCAGGATGACATCCATATCATAAATATAGTGACTTATGCATCTTCCAAAATGTGCTGTCCTAAATATAGTGATTCATGCATCTCCCAAAATGTGCTCTTCGGAATAATATATTATTCACTGAACCCATTCATTCTGTTTTCTCCAGCTTCAGAATTGATACCATGTATTTACTTGAATACTTATTTTCTACATATATTCAGACTACTGAGAGTAACACTTAGAGAACAGAATCTAGAGCTATCCTTACTCATACCTGTGAAGCTCGCGAATCTGCATTCCTCCAGGGGCCAGAAGTCTTAAACCTATCTGAAGAAGAACATTTTGCATAGCATAATCAGCAGTTATGCAAGCGACACTAGACTCGGATAAGGATCTAAGAGTCCAGCTCTGTTCGCTACTTATATCATCTGTATGCCATGTATCAGCATCTTCATTTGTCTGACTTGTAATCTCTAAGTTCCCGAGCTGTTCAGTGCTCTCAACAAGGTCCTCCTGCAGTGTGTCACTGGAAGAATCTATTGCCTCTACCCTACCGAATTCATCTCTTTGGAAAGGAAGATTAACCCTCTCGCCATTTTGAGAAGACATCAAGCATTCTTCATCCAGTTTCATCTTATTTATACCTTCAGAGATATCTGCATTTCCGTTAACATCCTTACAGAAACCATTAACCGTTTGCTCATAATTTTCATCCACAACAAGCTCTGGACATGCGTCATCATCGATGTTTTCAGTATCTGGATTACTCGGTGTGTCTTGTTGTACAGACGAAGCATCGCTCATGTCACGTCTAGCTTTTCTCCTGAGAAATCTTCTATGAGTACTTCGACTAACTGCTGGTCGCCAATCATCGGAGTTTTCCTCAGACTGACCTAGCGATGCATCAATACCACCAGCCACCATCTTTTTCCCATCAATTTGAACCTCACTCTTCTTCTTCGGATAGTATCTCTTGGGTTTCTCAAAACCAGCATCACCATCCTCCTGGTTACCCGCACACGACCTACCATCATGACTGGAGGCATCCTCCATACTAACTTGACCTTCTGGAATAACACCAAGGCTCAAATCTTTGAGGGGCAAAATTCTAGATTCGGCATGTGATCCATTGTCTTCAGCATGGTCTAGAGCTTCCCATTCCTCAAGATTAGGGACATTAGAACCCCATCCAGGCAAGTCCTTTTCTGGAAGCCTTTTAACATTAACGGCATGAATGGCAGGCGGGTTGTCTCTGAGATGCTGAGTCCCATGGATTTGGGCCTCCAATGTGTAGGTCAAGGCAATGAGCTTCAAGTCGACATCCGAAAGTGTTTGCAAATCACCCGTAGCCCTAGCAAAGCTGGCCACTGTAAAATAACGAATTGAGTAAGAAAACTACTTCACATTAAAAGCTTCTCTTATATAAGTTTTAATACATGTGATTGAGCTTAATATTACCAAATCCACTAACAGTGGCAGCGACAATATCCCAATCTCCTAGTAATGTGCTCTTTTGTAATGTAAAGAAACCTTTTTAAATTGAAACTAAGCTTTATAATCGAACCTCCAAAAACTATGATTTATAATCGAACCTCCAAAAGCAGATATAATTTAATCTGCTTCAGTTTAAGAAGCTCAACTAAATTATTAAGACAGCAACAGTGTCCATTTATGCGCACAAATTAAACCACAAATACAATAGAAAAACATTGCCCAATTATACATAAACAACAATTATTGAGGACACAATGAAAAGGATCTATGAACGACAACAATACTGCAATAAATGAAGAAAAAAATCACCTTTCTTAAGAGCATCAGGTGAAGGCTCCAGAGTATCAACAGAGAAGGGCAGAAAGTGCAGGGCGTGGCGAGAGGCGGGATCGCGAATTTCGGTGATGACCTCGGCGACGGAGACGAAGCGGTCGGCGGAGTGGAGGAGCTTCTCTCCTCCCTGGATTATCGCGTTGGCGTCAACAACCGCCACCGCGATTCCTTTTGTTGATGAGCAGCTCCCCACCAATTTTTGGGCGATAAATTCATTTGGTTGCTGCTTTTGTTGTGGTTGCGCCGGGGGTTGCTGCTTGAGGATATTGCTCCAGCACATCAGCGGCGAAGCTTGTACTTCCATGGTAGAGAGAGGGATAGAGAATCAGGGAGAACTATAAACCCTATGATATTTTAGTCCTATTATATAAGGAGAATTGGGCCATATTAACTGGGCCGACTTTTCTCAAAAAGGACTTTTAGTAACTAAATAGAATATTTTGAATAAATGATCCTATGGTTTCAAAAGCAATTTATTAAACTAGAAATTAAATACATGTTGGTATAAAAGAAATGCCACATATGGGATTGAAGGATACAGTTAGGCATGCACAAACCGACCCGGCCCGGCGGTTAACCGCCGGTTCATGAACTGGAACCGGGCCCGGAACCGGCGGGTTGAACCGGCAGAAGGGTTGAAGGGTCGGAAGGGCCGGTTCAGGTTCGGCAATATATTGAACCTGAACCGGCGGTTCGGCGGTTCGAACCGCCGGTTCAAAGGGTTAAATAGTGTTTCGTAGGTTAGGGGTTCGTAGGGTTCGCGTAGGGGTTTAGTATAGCCGTTGGAACCGGCGGTTCGCGGGGTAAACCGCCGGTTTGAGGGGTAAACCGCCGGTTCGGGAGCCGGTTTTTTACGGTTCCGGCAACTTTTCAGAGGCTAGGCCGTAGGGTCAGTGTGTAGGCCTGCAAAACCGGTCAGAAACCGCCGGTTTTCGGTCAGAAACCGGCGGTTTTCTGATGGAAACCGTGGACAACCCGCCGGTTTAGGGTTGAACCACCATATGTTTTTGTATATGCAAAAACAATTACATAATTGTATTTGTATATACTCTAGTCGATGAAGTATATTTCTCTATACGGCTAAATGAGGGAAACTTTTGACAATTATACTATATTTGTTGATTGTTAGACAAAACTCAACATTTAAAGTTGAATTGCTAAAGGTGTCCTTAATTTAGTTATGTAGAAAGATCTTCTTCGCTGGTGAAGAGTATATATATAATACACTTATACGTTTAAGAACTTCAACATCGTTTCTTGTCATTTGTAATTAGTTCTTCACTAGTAGTCTCATTTGTATTTAAATTTTGTTTAAGACTTCAAGACCGCCATATGTTTTCAATTTGTAATTGTTGTAACTTGTAACGTGTAATTTGTAAACATGCAATTTCAATAAAATTGCAACTTTATCCGTATTTTTTTCAATTTTATTTACTCACATTTCATACAAAAAACAAACTTGAAAAGTGTAATGTAAGTTGATTAAAATTGAAAAGTTGAAAAATGCAAAAAAAAAAAAAAAACAATTCGTCGAACCTTCGAACCGGCCCGGAACCGGCGGTTCAAGCCGAAAACCGGCGGTTTTGAACCGCCCCGTAACCCGCCGGTTTTTTGAACCGGAACCGGAACCGCCGGGAGCTAGGCGGGCCGGTTCAGGTTCATACATTCTCCGACCCTTGAACCGCCGGTTCATGACCCTGAACCGGCGGTTTTCGACCCTTGTGCATGCCTAGATACAGTCAATACAGAAATAAAATAATAAAAAAAGCTATTAAAATAATGGTTATTATTTAAATATTAATAAACAGAAGGCCAAAATTTACAAATAAAGTAACAATATTTCCTTCTAGAAGGAGTATGGCAATGGTACGAAATTACTAAAAACATGTGATACAATTCTTGGTGGATCAGAAACTCATAGAGAATGCCCAGCTTGATATCATAGAGAATCGATCCCTGGTGGATCAGAAACTCAATTCGGATCACACATTTGGGCCGGTTCTTTTGGGCTCCGTCACTTCCTCATCGGGCCAGGTAAGTCCACATTCTGGGCCCTCTCTATTAAGTGGTTCTCCACCTCTTTCGGTCCAGCCCATTCCAAACCCCCTTCTTATTTCACCATCAGCCACCAAACACTCCCAGCAGCCCATACTCCTTCTCCCACTAGCCCAATCCACAGCCCAACAGCCCACTTCCTCATTCCCATCAGCCCAAACTAAATTCCATCAACCAAAAAAATGCCACATAAATCCAAACTCCTTTTAACCAAACAATCAGCCCACTTAACTGTTAATCCAACCCCTTCTTCAAAAAATATAGCACCCATTTCAAAATATGGTTCCAAAAAACAGCATGCTTCGGTGATTACCGGAAGAGAGCTTGCGGCAACTCTGTTTTCTGGACGTCCCCAGCACCATACAAGCCTGCCTAAACCAACAGCCGCCTCCTCGACCCTGCCGTGTGTTGATGCCGGCGATGCGTCGGCATTCCCTCCGATCATCAGTTCCAAACATATTCCAGCAGCCACGACTTCTGCCGCGGCTAATCGGACAACCTCTCCTGCTGCTACTTCTTCTACGGTTGTCCAGCAGCCACTCACGTCGGTTACCACTGCCATGATTGCTAATTCTTCCCCTCTTGCTTGGGCTGATTTGATGGATAAAGGAACACACAAGGAGAAAGGAGTTCATGGAGAATTTTTAAAGGAGTCGGCTGAATTTAATGGAGACAGATCAAGCATCTTCTTTGGAAAGTCTATGGCTGATGTATTAAAGAAGGGCCAGCCGGCAGAGGGTCCGATTTTTTTGGACCGAGAAAAGGCGGATAAAAGAGGCGAAGTCCGTATTGTCGAAGGTAAACCTTGTTTATATTTTTCGCCTAATGAGACTTCTTTTCTTGTAGGCCGTATAGGACCTGCCATCGTCGGCAAATTCTCACACTCCATCCCTCCTGCCCACCAAATTCAGAAGGCATTAGGTAATTTAGAACTTGTTGGTGCTATGTCTTGGAATTTTCTAAATGCGAAGCATATTTTCATTCAATTGTCTGATATGCGTGATTATGTTAAGTTGCTTAATGGACCGAATAATTCTCCTGTTTGGTATGTTGAGCATCATCCCATGCGCGTGTTTAAATGGACCCCTGACTTTGATCCTTTTTTCGAGATTCCTATTGTAGCTATTTGGTGCAACATACTTGCTTTGCCTGTTCACTTATTTGAAGAGTCGTCTCTTATTGCGATTGGTGAGATGTTAGGCAAACCTGTACAAGTAGATAGGGCCACTAAGATCCCGTGTTTCATTTGCTCGCATTTGTGTCGAGGTCGATTTGTCGCGCCCTATTCTTGATGAGATTGATATTGATATTGCTGGGAAACATGTTACGTTGAAGGTTAAATGGGACAAGATCCCGTTATTTTGTTCTGAATGTAAACATGTCGGCCATTAGGAGACGACTTGCTATGCATCCGGGAGGCGGCCTATGCCTCCCAAGAGGGACTACTCCCAAAGGCCGACCCCATAGAACCGACCTCCTCCCAACAGAGAGGGAGAGTCGCATCCGGCAGGCCCTAGTAGACAGCCACAGGGCCCGAGGTTCCAACCTTTTGCTACCTAGCCTACAGAGAGGCCACCCCCAGAGGTTGGACAGCCACAGCGTCAGGACAGGCACAACCAGGGCTTGGTCATCAGAGAGCCGGCCCCTGGCCTCGTCTTACACCCTGGGCCGTCTTCAGCAGCCGTAGAGGGTTCACAGGCTGCATGGGACGACGGCTTCGTCGTGCCTAAGAAGAAGAAGAACATAAGGAGCGCAGCTTGGTATGAGAGGCGACGAGAGAGGCGCCGAGAGAAGATGCAAGTGACAGCCACCTCGGGGAGGACAGCGTCAGACGGTGAGGGACATAAGGGGTTTGAGGGAGATGATTCCTCGTCTGGGAGAGAGCGGGGCTCTAGATCCCGATCGCCCTCTATTACACGCGGCTTCGGGTACGGTCCCCTAGCGATGGTTGTGCATGGCGACAACATGTTCGGGGCCTTGGAGGATTTTCCCTCGGATGATGCCGAGGTTGAGATGGACAGCGATACCCACCAGGATCATATGATAGTGGAGGTACCGAACACGAGGCTTAAATTCAACGATCCGGTACTGTAGTACATTGGATACACTTCCCCTCCCGCAGAGGGTTCATCGAAGAAGGCGAGGCTTTCGGCCTCGGGAGCCTACTGAGTTTCCCATGTCTTCTCACTTCATGATTTGGAATGCCCAGGGGATAGCGAACGCTACTACCCAAGGCACTTTCAAGAATATGATCGATATGCACAGTGTTTTGTTTGCCGCGGTGCTAGAGCCCCAGACGGATCCCCAACCTTCTTTCTTTAGTAGGAGTTTTGGGTTGCAGTTTAGGTGTTCGAACACAAACGGCAAGATTTGGATCTTCTCTCACAGGGACTGGCAGGTCGAGGTCATTGACGACTCTGAGCAGGTCCTTCACGTCCGAGTTACTGCTGTGATATTCCCTTTATCAATCTATCTCTTCGTAGTGTACGCTAAGTGCTCGAGGGAGGGGAGATACGATCTGTGGAATAAGCTCAGGGACTTCAACATCTTCTTGTTGGAGGAAGAGAGACAGGGAAGCACGACAGACAGGCACGGAGAGATGATGGACTTCGCCGACGCCGTAGCAGACTGCCAGCTACTGGACCCAGGCTTTGATGGCCCACCGTTCACATAGACGAGGAGTGGGCTCTGGGAGAGATTGGACAGAGTTCTTCTTGGGGAGCATTGGACGACCGCCTTTGCGGCTACTAGGGTGACTCATTTGCCTAGGATCTCCTCAGATCATGCCCCTTTGGTAGTGCGGTGCCAGCTCACGACTCAGATTCTGAGGCCTTCGTTTAGGTTTCAGAACATGTGGGTTCAGCATCACACTTTCAGGGATGAGATTGCCAGAGTGTGGACGGCGAAGACGGGCTTCTTCAGCATGCTTAATCTTCAGTTCAAACTCAGCAGAGTTAAGGGTTTTCTCAAGGGATGGAACAGGGAGGTCTTTGGGAATATCTTTGACAAGCTGAGGGAGGCAGGGGAGGCAGTTACCTGACAGGAGCTCACAGGAGTGAGCTTAGCCGTTGAGGAGGAGGATTTCTGGAAGCAGAAGGCTGCCATTCGGTGGGCGGCAGAAGACGAAAGGAATTCCAAATTCTTCCACGGATGGGTGCGACAGAAGCGGGTGAAGTCCCGGATTCACGCCATTCAGGCAGGAGGACAGACTCTCATGTTAGAGGATGACATCAGACAGTCGGCGGTTGGCTACTTCCAGCGGCTTCTCACGACAGACATTGAGCACTTGGAGCAGCCGGACCTTGATCTCTTGCGCAGTCTCCCAGAGACCGTGGACCGCGAGGGCCTCTGTGCAGTCCCCGACTCAGACGAGGTGAGAGCGGCGGTCTTTGGCATAAGTGGGGACAGCGCCTCGGGTCCGGATGGTTTCTCGTCCCTGTTCTTCCAGCATTGTTGGGACATCGTTGGAGCAGAGGTGGTTGCAGCAGTGGAGGACTTCTTCTTAGGAGCTCATATGCCCCGCAGCTTCACGGCCACGACCATCATACTCTAGCCGAAGAAGGTAAGCCCGGCGACCTGGGTGGAGTACAGGCCGATTAGCCTTTGCAATGTAACCAACAAGATCATCACTAAGATCTTGACATCGCGTTTGGCGCTACTGCTACCCCTGGTATTGGCGCCGAACCAGAGCGGTTTTGTAAAGGGTCGCTTGCTTAGTGATAATGTGCTCTTGGCTCAGGAACTGATTCACGACATCGGCAGGTCCCTCATTAAGAGGGCAAACTCGCCTAATCAGGCCCTCAAGCTAGATATGGCAAAGGCCTATGATCGAGTGGAGTGGCCTTTTTCTCCTCCTGGTTCTTGAGAGGATGGGATTCCCGCCGGGATGGGTGAGTATGGTTGTCCGATGCATCTTTTCATGCTGGTTCTCAGTGCTTGTGAACGGGGCTCCGGCAGGTTTCTTTCAGTCTACGAGGGGACTTCGCCAGGGAGACCCGTTATCGCCATCGCTGTTCGTGCTTGCTGCAGATTATCTTTCGAGGAGCTTGAACAGGCTTGTGGACACACATCCTGATATGGAGTACAGATGTGCCAGACGCGCGCCGATCATATCCCATATGTCTTATGCCGATGACATTATCATTTTTGTCAGGGCACACAGACGGTCCGTGGAGAGGCTGGTACATTGTCTTGAGCACTACTCTGCCGTGTCGGGTCAGATGGTGAACAGGGGAAAGAGTCATTTCTACCTCTTTGAGAAGTTCGACGCTTGGGCGGCTGAGGTGGCAGAGGCGAGTGGATTCTAGCAGGGATTCCTCCCTTTCACTTACCTTGGTGTCCCTATATATAAGGGGGGGGCTGAAGGCCGGCTACCTTTTAGATATCCGACAGAAGATGGTGGACCGGATTCACAGCTGGTCTCACAGACATCTTTCTCTTGGAGGGCGCCTCGCTCTGATCAAGAGCACCCTTGTCACCATCCCTCTTCACATCTTCCAGGTCCTGAAGCCGTATGCGTATTGGATGAAGGAGTTGGAACAGATCTTGGCCCGGTTCTTTTGGGGCACGGTAGGGGAGTAGAGGAAGATTCACTGGGTTAGCTGGAAGAAGAAGATTTGCTTGCCGTTGGATGAGGGAGGCCTCGCCATCTGTCGTTTCCGCAAGGTCGTCAAAGCTTTCAGCATCAAGCTCTGGTGGAGATTTCTTGCGCAGGATTCTTTATGGGCGCAGTTCACCATGCGCAAGTATTGTTTCCATGCTGGTCGTGCTTTCATTTCTCCTTACTCTGTGCATGATAGTCATATCTGGCATCGTCTCACGGACATTAGGGGTCAGGTTCATGGTCTCATTAGGTGGTCCCTAGGCGAAGGGCGGATAGTTTCTGGGACGATGTGTGGGTCGGGGATCGCCCCCTTAGGACCTATTGTCCGCCTGGGACGGATCTTTCTGCCGCTGAGGTCTCTAGATTTTGGCGTGATCATACTTGGCATATTGAAAAACTGCATGATTTTTTGGCTTTGTATGGTGTGCCTTTGCATGTGTTGGATATTATCAGGGCTGTTCCGATTGAGGTGGGCAGGCGGGATGTGATGCGATGGAGCCTCACTGGCGATGGCGAGTTCTCGATGGCCTCAGCTTGGGAGCTTATCCGGACACGGTCCCCTAGACATTTCAGACTTCGCATGGTTTGGAATGTTGGGCTGGCCCCTACCATCTCTGTCTTCATCTGGCGCCTCCTCCTCCAGAGGCTCCCTGTTGAGTGTTATGTTCAGGCCCGTGGTATCTCTCTTGCATCCAAGTGTCTCTGTTGTGTCTCTTCTATTTCAGTCGAGTCGTTTCAGCATTTGTTTGTGTCGAGTCCTCTGGCGAGATCGGTTTGTGATTACTTCGATGGCTGGTTCCCTTACCTTAGCACACACATTCACACGTGCACTGATATTGCACTTAGATTAGGTTTTTGGTGGAGGTCCTCTCATAGGGCCACCTCCTTGCACATCAGCTTCATTATTCCCTGTTTAGTATACTGGTTTATCTGGATGGAGAGGAATAGCTGCAAGCACCGCGGCATTTCTTTTCGTTCTTCACATGTTATTTGGCAGGTTGTTCGGCACCTGCGGACGTTGGTGGCGGCGGGTGTGCTAGTCCCCTTTCATTGGCGCGGTTGCACCCCGTCCGTTGACTTCATGCCTTTGGCTCCTCATCGCCGGCGAGTTCTACGGTCCCTGCAAGTGCTTTGGCATCCACCCGACGATCCTTGGGTGAAGCTGAACACTGACGGGGCCTTTATTACCTAGATGGGACAGGCAGGCGGTGGGGGAGTGGTTCGGGGCTCAGACGGTTCTCTCTTGGGGGCCTTTTGTACGCCTCTCATAGTTGGGTCGGCCTTCGAGGTGGAGCTTTTAGCTCTTCTTCACGGGTTGACATTGGCTATGCAGTTCTCCTCGCAGGTTTGGGTCGAGATGGATGCAGCATCAGTGGTTGCGGTGTTCACTTCAGGACGCGGAGGAGCGGCGGATGTGAGACATCACATGGCTCGCATTCGCACTTTGATCTCACTGCTGCAGGTCATGTTCTCTCACATCTATCGAGAGGGCAACCGGGCAGCCGATTTTTTGGCAGGTAGGGGGGTCCAAACCCCTGCCATCACCTTCTTTGATGCAGATTCAGCACCTCGGTATTTGAAGTCGCTCGTGAGGATGGACCAGTTGGGCTATCTGAACTTCATATTCAAATATCGAGATGGAGGACTACTTCACATGGTTCGTGGTTTTGATTTATGGTTTTTTGTTTTCCTTTGGATTTGGCCAACATTTGGCCATCACCCTTGTTATTATTTTGATGTATAGCTTTGTTATGTTTGTTTTCTCGTTAGTTAGATGGTTAGTACCCGGTCTGTGGGGATATCATAGTAGCTCTATAAGCTCTTGTGATTTGTATCTCTCGTGCGGACCGAGTCACTTTTGGGCTTGGTCGATGTATGTTCTTTTGATGATTTTTTATATAGACAGGTTGGGGGTTAGCCTTAACCCCCCGCCGTGATGGTGTTTGAGGAAAAAAAAGTTCTTGTTTTATTATAGAATAATCTAGAACTAAATTAAAACAATTATAATATAAAATTCTAGAACAAGAGGTGACTTGCTATAAATAGAACCTCAACCTACAAAGGAGTAGGCTTGTCAAATCGCTGGATACCTCATTTCGAATTTCTCAAAATCTAGTATCTGATATCCAATCCGAAAATGATTTTGGGTACTCAGATACTCGGATATCCAGTCCTGATTGTGCAATTTTATTTTATTTATTTTATTATTTTTTTTAAGAAAATTAACTATAAACTTTTAGAAATACAAACTTGTAGTTCAAGTTTAAGATTAAAAAAAACTACTACAAATTTTCAGAAATAAAAAAATCATAAGTTAAGCATCTATCATTCATCCATAATAAACATCACAAAGGACATTTGATTTTTTAAATAATAAAATAAATACATTAAGTTAATTATTTGTTATATAGATAAATAATTAATCCTAGTAATTAGATTATAGAAATTTAATATGATAACTAAGAGGGGTTTTGGCCAACTAATAAATTAGTGTGGGAGGCTCAGCCTCTTCCTCTAATAAATGAGTGATAATATAGTTTAATTACTTCCTTCATTCCTAAAGAATATGCACTTTGGATTCGACACGAGTGTTAATGTAAAATTGATAAAGTAAGAGAGAAGTAAAGATAAAAAATAGTTAAAGTATTGTTGTGGTTTTGGTGGGGTTGCTGCTTGAGGATATTGCTCCAGCACGTCGGCGGCAGAGCTTGTACTTCCGTGGCAGAGGGGGATAAAGAAAAAGAATTGGGAGACGAACGATAAACCCTATGATATTTTAGGAGAATTGGGTCATATTACGTATGCTAACTGGATTGACGTTTCTCTCTAAACCCCAGACTTCTTCATTAATTAAAAATTGGACATGTTAATGTCCAGTTAATATGTAATTTTCTAATATTTTTTATTTTTAACTAATAATTATAAAGCTTGAATGATTTTATATTAAGATATTCTTAGCCTCTATCTATTAAGATTATAATAATTTGATTTTATAATTTAAAAAACAAATTTAAATCAATCTATTTTTAACTTTTTCGATTAGGATTTCTTATTTTATGAACTGGATGTGAACTTTGATGGCAGTTTCTCTTGCTGAATTCATCATATTTCACTAAATCTGAGTTGTGATAGGATTCTGAAGAATGAACCGGATATAGACAGTTCCAATAACACTTAATTGCTTTAGTTAGTATAACTCTAGATGTTACACTTAGACAAATTTTCTTGTTTTCGCCCAAGATTCTTCCTAAAGAAAGGGAAGTGAATCCAGGTAGCGCTAAAACCGTCTCCGGAGGAGAAAGAACGTGAAGGTGCAACAAGCGCCAAAACCGAAACTAGGGGCTGATTTAAACAGTTCTTTGTCTGTCAAGATGATGTCCAAATGTTCTTCGAAGACCATCATCGTCTTTATCGTCGAAAGTGCTTCACATGAGTACCTTGCACGTCTCAATCGAAGCTCGGGTGAAGGGGTCATGGTCCTTCAATGTCAAGCCAGCGACCCGCTAGGTTCGTCCAGACTCCCGAACGGAGTTAGCCAATCACCGAGTTTGCAACATTGTGGCCCCAACGACCTACTAGAATGTGAAGAGTCGCCAAATTTTGAATAGTTTTTTTAGACTCTTCCCATTCCTTGTCCCATCTATATAGGGTATTTTGCTTTCTTTTGTAATAGAGAGGTTAGAGTTGAATTCAAAGAGTGTCTCCTTTGAAAGAGTGATAGGGCTCGTTTCAAGCATGGTTTAATGGTGATTGTTATTCTAATCGAGGAATTAATGTTAGAAAAAGTGGATGTTTAAGCGTGCAGGAGCTGAGAAGCAACAAAGTGGCTAAGTGTTGGTGTGACCTGGTCAAGTGGGGATAGAAGCGAAAAAATTGCCTAGAATTGGAGCAAACTGATCAGGTAAGAGAAGACGGAGCGACTGGACCTGGCAGCTGTGCGAGTTGATCAAGAGAAGTCGAAATCGGGAAGCAGCGAATGATGAGTCATAAGAGAGAGAAAGAAGAGTGTCTTCCTATGCAAGGGCATTAATGCCAAATCATGAGGAGCTTGCCCTAGGGATTGGTGCCCCAAGCAGTCCTATAAATAAAAGAAGAAATGTGGAAGAATGAGGGATCGAACACAGTCTCATATCATCTCGGAATCACTCATCATCACTCACATTCTCACATACACCACAGAGTTAGCATGAAGCAAGGAGATTAGCAACTGAAAGCGAAGTTCTACCACAACAACACTCCCTTCCTCCTCGTCTTGGGAGAAGATAGCTTAGTTTAGAAAGAAGCTTGGTCGTTCATGTTTTGTTTAAGTCCCGGGGGGTTGATACATTTGTTTACTTTGTTTTTCGTTTATTTTGAGATGCTCTGTTGAATCCACTGTAACTTTAAAGCTTTCTTTTAATTAAATCATAATTTTCAAGTTTATTGACGCTCTACCTTTGAATCTGAAGTTTGATTATTGTTTAAGTTGAGTTGCTGAAGTTTTTGTTGATTGAAATGGAGTCTGTGATGGACGTTGGCTTAGATCTGGAGTTTTCGGAGTTAGATTTTGTTCTGATCATGTTCGTTTGCGTTTGATTGTAGCTGATTGCTTAGATCTAGTGTCGTAATGTTCTGATCGTTGTTTGTTGTTCCAGATTTAGTCGTTCTTAGTTAGATTTACGTCGACCTGAGTTTTACGTACGTCAGTTGCATGAAATTAGAATAGGTATTGTTGATTTGCTTTTATTTCCATTCAAATCGCATGGATCTAGCTCAGATTTACTTTGTTTCCTGTTTTACGATAGACGCTCTGTGCAGATCTGCCGTAGATGCTTAGATAGTTTATTTTGGTTGTTTGGAGAAGAAGAAGACCGTAGTTAGTTAGCATAGCAGTCTCTGTCACCTTTTCATGTGTTTCAGCTTTATTGTAGTGTGTCGCTTTAAGTCAGTGGTCCCGTTTCACTTTATGCAAAGTACCTTCAAGTTGCCGAGTTCAGTTGATCAGTTATAAAAGGGAATGAAATCGTCAGTTTAAGTCTAGCGTAGTTTAAGTTGATCAGTTTGGTAGAAATTATCACACCCCAACCAACCCTTTTGTCGTATATTCTTATAATTATATAAATAAGAAATTTTTAAGCAAATAACCTACATGTAAAATTTGTAAAACACCAATATAAGATAAACTCAGAAATCAGCATAAATCTATTACATATTTCAAAACATTTTGAACTGTATTGAGACTCTCACACCACTTTATATGTTATGCATTGGTCTACATGCAAAATGACGAGGAAGAGAAGGTTGCTATAATGCTTCAGCCGCCAACCCTGATAACACGTGGAGTTTCTAAAACTCATATCAACCAAAACATCAGCGATATCTTTGCCTGAAAAATATTAGTGGTTTATATGAGCCACAACTCAGTGTATATAAATTTCACCTTTAATTTCACATCACAAAAATATCGAGCATATTCTTTAACTATAATATATATATATATATATATATATAACTAGAAACAATAAATATCATAAACAATTTCACATCCATATGCATATGCTTTTATGATCCTTTTTAATATTATGTGACTAATCAAGCCTGGTATCTGCCCGTGATTTCCCTTGTATACGACCCGTAGGCCCCTAATATTTATTTGACCTTTTCACGAAGGGCCCTCTTTGTATTGACCTCTCCACGAAGGTCCCTCTTTGCTCTTTTGCTTTGACCCGTAGGTCTATTATCATTGTATATGACCCGTAGGTCTATTGTCATTATATGACCCGTAGGTCCATTGCCATTGTATATCAGATCCAGAGCAAGACCGTCACATATCCTCTTTAATCTCATGATGCGAACAATTCCAATGCCATACGTCAAACATATCCATTGCCCCAATTACATATTTATATATTCCATCAATTAACTCCAATACTATAGATAAACATATCCATTACACAAATCACATATCCACATCATATTACACAATCAATATCAAATAACACATAACCATTTCAGGTTCACATCATATAATTCGAATATTAACTCCAATTTAACACATAGCAATCAGTCACATAAAATATGTAAAATTAAAAGTGTGATTTATATATACCTGATTATGATAGATTGATTAACTGAACTTCTGATCTTGTCTCATGATTTCCCGTCATCAATCCTAATGTTATTTAGTAAGAATTTTAATACGACAGTTATATTGGGGTTTAGCAGCGGAAGCATGAATAAATCAGAAAACTAGATCTATTTACCAAATTATTTAGACAAATTCTATTCGCGCAATTATCACATGTATCATGCTCATAACTTGAATTAAAACATGCTTTTGATTAATTAAAACCTAAAACATGCTTTTATACCTTGATTCTCCAAAGAATCGCGGATGGCTTGCTACTTCTCCACGTGTCGATCTTCAATACTTGACCACAGAGTGGACTTAAGATAGAAATGTCCATTAATTAATTATTTTCTGCTATGGACGAAAATTAATTAACTTTTTATTAATTTCAAGAGTGGACTTAGCACGAAACCCTTGTTTATTATTCATAGAGTAATCAAACTCTAACTAGCTAGGTTCCGAATAATAAAACGTTGTTTCACACTCCTCTTGAGGACATTATCAAACGAGACTCCCCTCGCGTGCGTTTCTATATAATAGCAATCATAGCACCGCCAGATATTAATCACCACCACCCAATATATCAGGCATATTGGGTTACGAAAAACCTGCACCATTTGATAAGTCAAAGTAGTGCATAATTAATATCATATGCTCAATGCTAACATATGTAGATTAAGAAATACTTATTTATCAAGACATCGTCTTTCAATAGATAGTATAAAGACATGTCTTGCTGTTAGATCCGTTCAGTGCTATGCCACACCAATGTTATCTTATTTCACTAAGGTTTAGAAACAATCGGACTGACATTGTAATCTTTCTCGATAGGTAGTCAAAGCCTATCTAGGGTGTGAAATTATTTTTTTTCTTTGATCTGAACTGACCGTGTTATCTTAAAGTGGACGACGCCCACAATCGGTCTACTAAAACAAAGATTTAAACTTTGTTAAGTTTCTTATACATTTAAACATGTAGTAAAATAGCCATTAAATCTAAAACATAACAACATTATAACAAAAATAATTCGTTTTATTCCTTGAAAAATAAAATAAGAGTTATAGTATCCAATCACTCGGAAAATGATTTCTAGTATACAAGACTCTAACAAGGCATACATATAAATACGTGTGCGACTGTGTAAAATAGCCTGAATGCTTAACGAAAAATTTCCCTTTCAATTACCTTTTTAATTATTTTATTTTTTTTCTCTCGAATTGCTCTTCCTTCCACCGAAACCCATCTTTCTCTCTCGTCGGATATTTTTTCTCAATTCTTTGCTTTAGGCTTTTCGTCTCCAATATACAAAATTAATGTAACCATTTATAGGGATTCATAGTCGGTTAAACCGACTAACAATTCTACTTTATATAATATAATAATTGTGATGGCTTTTGAGTGCATAATTCATTTTTCATATTTATCACCTACATGAATGCATACATGAATTACTCATTATATATAATAAAAAGAAAATTTTATCATAGCCATAGCCAACAATTTGTTATACTCCAATTTTTATTGTCTCACCCATCACTATATATGACACGTGCACTACAAGGAAAGAGTGCTAGGTTTGAATCATCTTATGGAAAATTATTAAGTTTCCAAAAAAGAGCTATTCTTGATTATTAAAATAATGTAAATGACTTCAACTATACTAAATGAATAAAATAGCTACTTATTGAATTAACAATCTTAAGACGTACATTACTATATTTTACTTCACTATAATGATCTAATATTACCATCATATGTACGAATTCTCATTTGCAATTCATTAGCACTTTTATTTTGTTTTGTTTTATAATCCATTAATAATATATAAATTCTTTATTTAACTATATTGTCTCCTCATAATTAATAAAATATTTTCTGTATAAACAACTATTAAATATAATCATTAAATATAGTGTATTATATATAAAGAATAATAACAATATATGAATACGCAATTTAATACTATAGGTTTTGAACGAATGTCACATAAATTAGTTAAGTCAGTTCAATCCAGTAAAGTAAACTTAATCCACTTTCAAAGCGTGGCAGTAGCCAATTCCCAAATGTCCTAAACACAAGTCAAGACACATTCATCTATGTGTGATTTGACTCTTACTTCCCTTTACTAGTTAATAGTACTGTGGGTTAAGGTCTTGAAAGTGAGTTTATTGTGTTTTGTGCACCCAACGACAGTTAGATTGGCTAGGAGTTGTTTTGATCCGTTGATCAGTGTTCCTTGATCAGTCTGATGCACTGTCCTTGTTGTTAAAATCAAGCGATAACTTTCTAGCCTTTCAAAGAGCCCATCTCCATGTTGGGTGATATGAATGTTTTATAGTCGGGCTATGGTTGTTTTGTGGTTAGCCCGGAGTTAATCACTTAGTTAAAATGGTTGCTTGGATGAAAGTAGCTAAGGGTTGCCATCATCGTATTGGTGGAGGTCCTTGGTCTTCAGGAGGTCATTTATTCACACATTATTTCTTCTATATCTCCCATTAATTCTATATTTTGTTCTACTCCATCCGTCTCACTTAAGATGACACATTTTTTCTCCCTCCTATTAAATATTCATCTTTCTTTCTCTCTCTATTTTAAAACTTACACTTATCTTTTCTCTCCCCAATTAAATACATTAATCAATAACTCCTAAAATCTCGTGCCGACCAAGAAGTGTCATCTTAGCTGGGATAGAGGGAGTATCTTTTTGTGGATGTGACCCCTATCTTTTTCAGTGTGTGTTGTTTTATGTTTTATGTAATTTTAGTTATTTTAATTGTTTTGTGTTTTTACAAGAACAAGTCTTACGCTAATTTTAAGATTCGCATTACGTATAATATTAGATTCAAGTAATTATCGTGTGGTGTCAAATTAAATTGTATCGTATCATTAACGGTATGACTAGAAAATTTTGATATAACACGAACACACACAAAGTTAATAGGTTTGGGTTCATATTGGGTCGACCGAATAGAAACCCAAGATTTTAGTGTTGAATTTGTGTTAGGCCATATTGGATTGGACTGATTATGTGGTGACCCAATGATGACTCAACCTACATGATTTAAAAACACTATTTTTTCTTATAAAATGATAGAAAATAAACATATGCAAACTAATGTAATTTTCAATGCAACATCATTTTCTTCTCATAACATCATTGCTTTAAAAACAAAACACAATACCATTTTCAATTTGGTACAATATAGTAATCCCTCCGTCCCAAAGAAGATGGCACACTTGGAAGATGGCACGAGATTTTAGAAGATATTGTTTTGTGTGTTAAATGGTGAGAGAAAATATAATTTTATAATTAATGTGAGAGGAAACTTTTTCCAAAAGAGAAAATGTGACATCTTTTATGGGATAAACTAAAAAGGAAAGTGTGACATCTATTATGGGACGGAGGGAGTAGTATTATCTTACATCAACTCAATGGGCTCCTACCCGACCGGATAGGAGTTGCGTTTACCATATTTGGGTTTCCCACTTTAGGAGTCTCGGTTGAAATATTCCATAAATGGTTATAGGTCTCACATTCCACTAACCTTTTTTCAACTTACATTTTATTTTACAACTAATATGTAAAAGTAGGACCGACATTCCACTATCTTTTTTTTACCAATTTTCCTTTACATTTCTTAAAATCTGTGCCGAACTCAAATGAAACTCCTAAAATGAGTCGGAGGGAGTACAATATTGGCAAGTTCTTGTCATTAAAGAAGATGAGCAAGGATGTTTTGGTCCTCACAAAGGGCTCCAACCCGACCTCATAGGAGTTGCATTTTAATTCCACCAGGTCGGATGGATAAGATCAAACTCCAAAGAGTCTTACTCGATCGAATGAGTTTAAGCCATTGACTCCAACCCGATTGGGTCAGATGCTACAGTAGTCCAAGGATTTCTACCAAACCGGATAGTAAATTGTCTATAATCCCACTCGGGTCGAGTTCACTAAACACAAAATTGAGATTTATCTGTATGAGAGAAACACTATCCAGTCCAAGTGACAAATTTAAGAAAGAAAGTTCCCGCTCATTCCACGGAGTAAAGAATGAGACCACAACCAAGATTCCACCATCCAACAATTTAGTTGTTTGGTTTCATATTTTATTTCCACTGTATTTGTACTTTAGATATGATATAGGTAACTATATGCATTTGTGAAATTCTAAGGTGTCGTACAATAATTCTATAGTTTAATTTTGTCTTTGTTTTCATATACTTAACTCATGTTATTCATTTGGTAGTAATTGTGCTTCTCTAATTTAATGGATTAGCCATTTAATAATATTCGGAGATTTAATCCAATTAAGACTTGTAATTTAAATCGGCTAAAACTAACGGTGTACAATACTCCCTCCGCCCTGAAAATCTGTCACTTATTTCCTTTTTCGTCTATCCCTAAAAATTTGTCACCTTCACTTTTACCATTTTTTATAATAGACCTAAGGCCACCCGCAACGCGTTACGCGGGCGGCCCGTATTTCGTTCCTGCGTGATGGAACCGGGGCGGGACGCGTTGCAGCGTCTCGTCCCATCACCAGCCCGCCCCCAGCCCGTCACCAATCCCGTTCCGCCGTGACGAAACGCGGGACGGCTCACCACGCGCCGAGGCGACGTGGCGCGCTCCTAGACCATGCGTGACGCCCACTCGCCGTCCCGCGAGTGAGCATCGTCACGCTGACGCAATAATTTATTTTTTAAAAATTCGGATTAAATTAAAAAAATTGAAACGGCAATATTACCGTTAATAGCCGTTTTTTCCTTTATTTATTTTTTTTTATTTTTTTACTCTATAAATACTACTAATTCATCCTCATTTCACACACAACTACACATCTATTCTTCACAAATCATCTCCATTTCCTCTCCAATTTTCATCTAACATCTCATCACAAAATGTTCGGCGACGGAAACTCCGGCGGTGGTGGCTCTGGCTGGTGGGATCTCAACGCGTTCGGCGACTGGGGAACATGTACAACACATTGGGTGGTTCTGGTTCGTCGACGCCGGGCACCCAGGGTTCGTCGACGCCGGGGGTTACCAACCACCCAATTTTGATGTGGATGCATACACTCGTCCCTCCGCCCCGCGGTATTCGCAGGGTGGAAGGGACTTGGAAAGAGACGAAAACGTGATTAAAATGCGGATCAAGTTATACGGAATGATAACCGAACCGGTCGGATCAGTTAGCAAATGTCGTTGCCACTTAATCAATGCAGTCTTGCTCTCGCTCTTTCTTCATTACCAAAGTAATTTGTAAACTCCCAATTTTGCACAACTTTAACAGTAAAGCGGCAAGTTCGGGGTCGATCCCACAGAGAAGTTGGTGTGTTGAGTGTGTCAGTATTGAACAGGGGGTTGGCTGCTGCCACGCTTTAACTTGGGAGTTTTTAACTACTGTTTTTACTCTAGGCAGAATTAAACTAGCTAGCTTGATCAACGGAAATTTAACTACTGGGTCAAGTAAATTGCAGGTAACAGCGGAAAGTAAATGCGAGGATGAAAACGATAACTTTGATTAACTAAACTGAGAGCAATACAACGTGAAATTAAAACTAAGCTAATACTTCGGAAAATAAGAAAGCAAGTAAAACCGAGAAGAATCTCGGCGGGTAATTTAGGAATACGCCGACAGAAAACAAGTATTCTGCAGTGCTTCTTTAATCCCCCTTTCTAACTACGCATTACTTTATCTAAGCTAAGCTATTCTAGAAAACTAGACTAAGCTAAACTAGACGGAAAGTAAAGGATCGGATTCTTTCTTGTGATGGCACACCCTCTATTTATAAGCTCGATTCGGCCTCCAGCTGGATAACGATCCTGACAGGGAATATTCGTTGATGCTGAAAATGAGCGACTCATTGATTGCTACGAGCATTTCTTCTAGAATGACGACGCTTTTGAGTAACAGATTCATGACTCAGGTCCGTCCTTGCGTCTCATAAGCTAGCACGTGTCCCCTTCTAGAACGTTGTCCTTGATAACAGGATGGTGTGCCACATCTAGCTCATTTCCTCACGTGTTCTTCTTCTAGAAGCCAGTGGTCCCCGCCTAACTGCTTGATCATTCCCCTTGATCAACTCCCCCGATTCTTGGCCTTTTATCGCTGAAGGGAGAGAGAGAAAGATGTGTGTTCGTGTTGTGAAAATGCGATGTGCTATGCTAGGTCGAGATACCAAGTCCTATGAACCCACTAGATCACTTGGTCTAGGAACTCAATGGAACACGGAATACTCTGTCGTTGTACACACAAAACTCCCCTTCAAAGATCCCTCAATCTGAATACTATAGATTAGTATAGAGAAGCAGGGGTCGATCCCACGAAGATGGACACGTAAGAAAGCGTTTAGAGACTCTTGACAAAGGCGGCTGCTACCATGCAAACTGGGTTGAGGTTTAACTACGACTAGGCCTAGGCAAGAAATGTAAACACTAGACCTAGGAAACTGTAAACATGCTGAGATCAAACATTATCAAGACTACGGGATATTAAATTCCTTCCTAGACCGTGTAAACGGCTACCTAATAGAACCAGACAGAAAGCATATAACAGTGGGGACCATAATTCCAGAATTAGCAAGTACGGCAGAAAGGCTGGAAAAAACAAACTGAAACTCTAACTAACAACGACATGCATTTTTTTTAACTGAATAAAAAACGAAGATGAAGAAAACAGAGCACGTACCTAGATTCGAACAGAATATAAAGTTGGGTCGTCGAAAACTTGCAACAAACCGGAAATAACAATGATCTACATATGCTCGACGGAATAAAATGAAAACACGAAGGCTAGGCATAAATTTAAACCCACTCTGCTCGGATTCACGTCGGATGCTTAATCCACTCCGGATCCAAGCGATCAGAACCAAACAACAACCTCAATCAACTCCATAACTTCCGATCTAACAGATCTAAACCGATCAACACCGAATTCAAATGATTCCACTCAACTCAGCTACAACACCAAATTCAAACCTCCGATTCAACCAACAACAAACTCTGATCAACCCGATCCAACCATTACTCTGCACAGATTTAGTGAACAATTGCGAAAGCATCCAACACAAGTAAACTAACTCAAACTCCAGATAATCACAGAAAGGAAATCAGAAATCAACATCAACGACATGACAGAAAATTAAACTTGCATTAAACATAGAAATATTCGGTAAAAAAAAACAGAGGGTCAAGCTCCGAACAGCGAAGCTCGGTGAAATTCACAAAATACGAGAAAATAAAATGGAACTTGTTTCTTCGCCCTCGACAGGACGGTGTTACAACCCAACTGAAATGCGAGAAAGCAAAAAGTGAACCCAAAATGCAAACCCCCGGAATTTCCCTCTAAAGAACCCAAGTGTGTAAAAGAAAAAAGTGAGCTACGAGCCACAGACTGTTAATGAGGCCTCCACCGAGAAGATCCCTCCAGAATGCATGCTTCCTTCCTTATATAGGTGCTGACATAATCTTCTAGAAGCCTTGGTATAAATTATATGAATTTATCCCCTAGACCTATGCATGAAATTAGCCTTATCAAACTGCTCACACTTAAACCATGCTTGTCCTCACGCATGAAAGACAAGAAAAAGAAATAAGGTGAATTTCAATGCACGGTTCCCAAGAACGACTCTTTAAACAAGACTCGAACAAAGAACAGACTCCTGGACCTAGACATACTACAGACTCAAACGATAAACACAAGGAAAACAAAACACCTAAGCATGAACCAGTTTCAAACTTTAGGCGATCGTCCCCACAAGCTTAAGTTCTATCCGATCGTCTACAATCTTCAAATCCTCCCATTTCCCTCTTCTGCCTAAACGGTCTGTCAGTTTGTCAAGATAGCCTATCGATTTCCCAGCTGTTAGGTTCGCTCAATCACTCATTCCTCACCTGGGATGTTAGGATCGAAGCGCTCTAAAGTCAAAGTTATACCACTGATGCATCGGGTTATGAGAGTTTCTCCTTCTTACTACTCTTTTTTCTATTAATTTCCTGGGTCAGGTTACTATTGCTTCCTGCCCTTACGGAATTTTTCCCTTTTCCTATAACAGATTTTTTTTTTCTGTTCTTTCTCTGGATTTCGTCCAGCTTATACCTCCAATTTTTTTTTTGTTTCTTTTTTTTCAATTTACTCATCCCCTGGACTTCGTCCAGCTTATACCACCAGTTCCTGGACTTCGTCCAGCTTATACCTCCATAACCCTTTATTTTTTTTTCTCCTTTATACTCTACTCCCTTAGCATCAAGTGGCAGCCCATTCTTTCATGTTAGCTCTAAGTGTTTAGGCTTATAACTCGCTCTTATAGTAGGGCTGCACAACTAGGTTATCTAAGACATCTTCTATCGTCCTTACTTCATTCAGGCCACATTCAGCTTATTAAGGAAAAAGCATCAAAGTTGATGTGCATCCTATCTTCAATCGCTCTCACTAAGGATCATACCTTATTATATCACTAGCTCATGCGATACACAAACACAAAAACCTAGGCTAGACCTAAAGACGTCTAAACACATACAAAACAAAAGAAACTGCACTTACTCCCTCCCCCTCCCACTTCACTCCGGCTTGTCCCAAGCGATCCTAGTGAAGTGGGGAACAGGAAAGTAAAACAGTACAAAACCAAGACAAAGCAATCAACCAAAAAAAATGCAAACAAAACACAAACTTCTCACTTAGACCGAACATCGGGCTAAGTGGGAGAAGGTACAACACACATAAGCAAAACATGCTTTAAAACAAAACAACCTCTTCTCACACTTAGGCAAAACATTAGGCTAAGTGTGTGAAGGCACAACACAGATATATACAAGTTAAAGCATGCTGAGCACAGAACACATAAACTGAAAAGAAATAAGAAAAGAAAAACAGAAATGGAAAAGTTACTTGGTTTTGGGGGAATCAATTCGGGGTCTGGCCCCCGCGGGAGCCAGACTGGGGTGGTACGTACGGTCTGGTCACTTTCGCTTTTTTCGTGCCGGTGAGTCCGGTACCTCTTTCACTTCCTCACTTGGTCTGGGTATTGTTTTCTTCACACTTATTGGCTTTGAGGCAGATGGAACAAGTAGGGGTTTTGACACAGGCGGAGGAAACTGGGGAGTTACACTTCCTTGCCTAGGCTGGGTGGACACCGAGCTGGGTCCAGTGGTAAATTTCACTTGGGTCGCGGAGCAATTCTCCTTCACCCACTTGGTCATCATCATCATCAGTTCGATAGCCTCATTCATCTGACCACTGTGTTTCGACGACATCTCCACCAATTCCTTCACACTACCCCGTAAGGCCACAATCTCCTCTCTAACCATCTTGGTTTCAGATCGCATCCATCCCACCTCCTTCTCATCTCGTCAACTTCAATCTTGGCACCTGCATCCACACTTGCTGGTTCCTACTTGACCTGGGCTTCAGACCTGCCGACTTCATAGAAGCACACCTTCTTCCCATGCATATATAAAAGCCCCTTGTTAAAAAAATAATCGACATTAAAAACTTCCGAGGGCAAGCACATCTGCACATCACGGTAAGATTTGGCTATCTTTAGTATCATGTTGCGTTGCAAATAGGCCCCTAGGAGATGGCATGTATACATGTGTCTGGAAGGGTTGGCGGTCATCTGATGGCATGCCTGAGCTAACCAGTAGCCCAGGTGGACTCTGACTCCCTTGGCCATGCACCAAGTGAAGTAGAGATCTTCCGTAGTCAGGCAGCATTTGCAGTGCCCATCAGATTATAACTTATGAAGGTCTGAGCGAATCGCAAGATCCGGTTCTCTATGTGCGAGGCTTTCGAACAACTTGTTTTAAACTGACCCACCTTCGGGTGGGTTATAAACTCCCAAGCGCTTTGTGGTTTGAAACCCGGGGTAAACTTAGGCGGACCTACCATCCTGTCATTCCACAAGCCCTCATCATCCTGTGTGCGCGATAACAACCCCATGCGGAGCGACCACTCTCGGATGCTCATTTCTTGCTCCTCGTTGAAAAGGCGGAAGGTAATAGAGTCGGCATCCAGATCAGTTATAGACTTCAAACGAAAGGTCGAGAAAAACTCACGCGCTAATGCAGTTGGGACATCAAAAGAGCTGTGCTTCAGCAACCAGTCGAACCCGATCGCGTCGATGTACTCCGGAATTCATCGTCGGAAGCAATCTCCTTCAGTTCCGCGGGATCATATCTCTTCCCGGACTTCGCGTACTTGCCCTGGGCACTCTTCTCTTTATATGTTGCTGCACGCTTGGGGTCATTGAACTTTCTCATTGTATCAAGCAACTCCTTGGTCAACCAGATTTCAGTGGGTCGAAATTGAGCTCCTCCTCAAGTTCCTCTTCGGATTCGCTAGATCGAGTAGGGCTGTTTGACTTAGCAGCATACGGAACCTTAGCGGGTGGAGAAGAGAGGTTTCAACAGATTTTCCTTCGATCTCTTGGTCAAGGAAGGAGCGGCCTGTTTTCCCTTCCTTTTCTTTCAACCGCCTGGCGGCGTTCTTCCTCGTTACTCTCCCCACCACTAGGTCTAGGAGAGTTGTCCTGCTCACGGGCTGCGGTCTCTGGATCCAGCGCTTCTCCTTCCGTCTGCTGGACAGAGTCGTCAATTTCATCTATTAAGCTCCGGTGAGCTTGTCTCCTGGGCTTCCCTTTCATTTACCGGTGAAATCGTCCCCTTCGGGACATCAGTCAAATCCACGACTAGAATCTGTCATCGACGATTTCCTGTACATCTTAAGTAACGAGGGCCACGCCTTCCTCAGACAGCAAAGGGTTGCCCCGTGATATAAACAGGGGTTTCCACCCCAACCAAATCTTGTTCATTGTGGGTCTGAGTACCCACAAACCTTTTCAGGGGTCCTCCCCTCATCATCGTTCTCAACAGAGACTTGGGCCTCATCGCCCCAACGCTTTCTAGGGTTTCTACCCCAACAAACTCTTCAAGAACATCAAGGGGTCGCTACCTCCAACTCTTCAACTGGGTTTCCCCCTCTACATCAAACACTAGGGGTTGCCCCCTCTATAGTACTAGTAACAGACAAGTTAGGG
>NW_024599359.1:0-17476 GCF_004379255.2 Salvia splendens | reverse complement strand
ATGGACGATATCGAGGTAAAATTCTTATGCGTTGGATTTGATGCAATAAGAAATGTTTGCCTATTGCATATGCCATTGTTGATGAGGAAACCATACAAAGTTGGAATTGGTTTATGGAACGTATTAGAATTCACGTAGCCAAGCATGAAATATGTGTAATATCTGATAGGCATGTGGAATCATAGATGCAATGAATTCTCCCATATGGAAAGAAGAACCCAATGTGGGCATCACAGATTTGCTTGGTACATGTTAGAAAAAATGTTTTGCAGAATCACAAAGGCATCATGGTAAAAAAACTTGTTTGAAAATTGGTATTGCTACAAAGAAACGCAAGTTTAAGATCAGACGTCGTTACTTCGAACCATCAACAACGAGGCTGTGCAGTACATTGATGCCGTGGAGTTAGAAAAATGGAGTTTGGCGTATGACAAACACAAAAGATGGGGTGAGATGACCACTAATATGGTTGAATCTTACAACAATGTGTTGAGAGGCGCAAGACAACTCCCAATTAAAGCTTGCATTGATCTGATATTTTGGAGGACAATAGAACGGTTTAATGAGCGGTCAATTGCATCAACACAGTGTGCCACACCACTTACCCCGTGGGCCCATAAAAAGGTGTGCAAAAATGATGTAAAAGGTCAATTACATAATGTGAGAGTCCCAAACACAATTGCAGGGCTTTACGTAGTTCGAACAAAGCGTCGAATTGGTGGAAAGGGCGGTAATAAGTGGAAGGTAAAGTACTTGGAGTCGAACTGCAAATGTCAAAAGTGGCAGATGTGGAGACTTCCATGTTCACATACAGCGGCAGTTGCGCGGTTTAGAAACGAGCCCATGCTGTCGCTTGTTGATAACGTATACCGCACAAGTGTTTGGGTACACCAATATTCTACGGTGTTCAATCCATCAGACACCAAGATTTATTGGGCTGTGCCTGAATGGACTTTGCAATGTTCACGAGCCCAGTTAATGCCTAAAAGTCGAGGTCGATATCGTACTACTAGGATTCCTAATCAGATGGATGTCCGTGAAGCTGACCAGCCACGCGCCCGACGCCGATGTAAACATTGCCGTCAACCAGGGCACGACAGACGCAACTGCCCGAATGCTTCTTCAAGGATGGATACTCAGTTGGTAGATGATGCCGCTGACGATTTTATGCCTCCACCTCCATCAAGATCTGCAGTTCGAGGTCGTCATTCTATCAGCCACACTGATGATGTCGATCACGATTGTTATGCCTCCACCTCCACCAAGATCTGTAGTTCGAGGTCGGCATTCTGTCAGCCACAACTGGTGGTACAGGCGAAGACATCGGTCTCAGTTATGTCCCACATTCTCCGCCTAGATCTTCTTTGTGCGCGACGATTTTTCGGGGTTGATTTAGAGAATGTCGTTGTGGAAGATACTCTCCTCCGTCTAGACTCTCAACCGCCAGAATCGGGAAGGGTATCCGTAGCTTCTTTACGCGGAGAAGGCGAGACAATTGAATGTGTAACAACTATTTAGCTGAATTGAACATTGTTCTGTTTTACTTATATTTTGGCGGCGTCGTAGTTATTTATTGAATAGAACATTGTTCTGTTTTACTTATATTTTGGCGAGTCATGGAATACACAAAACGTAAAATTTAGTTTATTTAAAAACGCCACTCAAGATGGCGTTTTTCCTAAAAACGCCATCTAAGTTGGCGGGTTTGTGTAAAAAACGCCACTTAAGTGGGCGTTTTTATCTAAAAACGCCTATTTCGTTGGCGTGTTTGTTCAGAAACTCAACCTCGGTGTGGCAGAAAATTGCAAAAAATTTTTCGAACTTAGAAACGCCATCTTGAGTGGCGTGTTTAAAAAAACGCCACTGACGTTGGCGTGTTTTAAAAAACGCCTATGACGTTGGCGTGTTTTAAAAAACGCCTAGATTGCTTGGCGTGTTTGTTCAGAATCTCAGCCTTGGCGTGGCAAAAAATTGGAAAAAATTTTCAAACTTAAAAACGCCATCGTGAGTGGCGTGTTTCAAAAAAATGTACCAATAAAAATTATAAGAGTTCAAATTATCAACATGCACATGTATAAAAAGCGGATTTATCAAATTACTAATATACATACGCCAAATGAAAGAAAAAACACCAATATCAATACAATATATCAAATTACTAATATAAAGCGCTCAAATCAATGTAAAAACACCAATATCAAAAGTTCAGGCAACGTTCACTCGTCTCGCCTTTTACGCATAAACAGACTACAGATTCCCTTCCCGATGCTGGTCTTAGGGATTCTAGACGGAGGAGTATCTTCAACGACGACATTCTCTAAATCAACACCAAAAAAGTCGTCTCTCGCAGAAGACCGAGGTGGAGATTGTTGATCGCTGAGACCGAAATCTTCTCCTGTACCACCCGTGTGGCTGACAGAGTGACGACCCCGCACGGCAGATCTTGGTGGGGTGGAGCCACAAAATCGTCATCAGAATCATCAACCAACTGAGTATCCATCCTTGATGATGACGACTCTCCACCAACTTTCTTCTTTCCACGCCGCTTCGCTTTTTGCCGCACGGGCATGTCAAGGTCCAGCTCAGAGCGCTGTGAAGGACAGTGGTCCATCATCTCAGCTTCCCCACATATCTGGAGGCCATCTTCAACCATTCTCGAAATGGTGAATAAATCCGGCCGTCCTGACATGTCTTGCTCCCTAAGAAAGTGGCGTATTTTGTGAAGGGTCTCCACCTACAATTTTCAGTGTTAATTACATTTCATCTTATGAATATAAATAAAGAATAGTTGTTGAAATCTACCGTGTAGTGATGAGAGGCCGCCGTTTCATGGAAGCCCTCATGAGAATGCACCCCAGGTTTTGTTAGGTACACCACGGTTATCCGGCGAAACCAATCCATGTACTCATCAGTAGCAACAGGCACCAATGAGTACTCCAAATCAACATACACCGTGTCGTGCCTATTATGCCAATCTTGTATATGATTGGCGTGCCACTGAACCCAGTTCCGACCTGCTTTGCCACGTCGATCCTGTTTCGTAAAATCAGATCCGTGGAACCGGTCGACAAGCGGGATATAAGGTTGGACAATCCCAAATTGTCGCAACACCCGCTGTGGCTTGTGTGGCTCAACCATATTCCAGCAGATTAGTGTTGTCATCGACGTCCATATAGGACGACCGGCAACACAAACATCCGGCAGATTTCGCGATTCGTACGGCCTCCAAATAAACTAAATATGAAACTTATTTAGTCAAAACAAGTTCAATCAAAACAACACACTAGCAACAATTTAGGTTACGTAAATTACCTGATTGGCATGCATTGTTGAGAACTGATCTCTGAAAGTTTCAATGCAATGCCCCGGTGCTTTTACATAAGAGGCCCGACCAGTCCATCTACAAAAATTAAATTATGAGCGAACAACACAAAAATCAATAAAAATTATGCTTAAAAGAGTAATTAGTGGACAACTTACGCGACTGCACATGGTAAGTAGTCTACGGGCGCGGGGTTCAGCATCTGCGGTCTAATAATTGGGATTCTTTCCCAAGCCCACAGCTGTAACAATGTAAGAGCTCCCCCGACATCGGTCCTCTTACCAAGTGCAGCTTCACATAGATTGTGGTACAAGCAGGCAAGAGTCGCACCTCCCCAGCTATAGCTAGCACATTGTTCTATATCCATGAAAAACTGAAGGTAGAAGAAGGGAATTTTATTACCGGTAGCGTTCGGGATCAGTAGACCACCCAGTAACAGCAGACAATACACACGAGCACGTTGATTGTACATGTATTGCTCGTGGTCATCACTCAACTCAATCCGCGGTTGATTTGATAAGCTTGTCTGCTTCCAGTTCATTTCCTTTAGATCAACTGCATCTGGAATAAAGCCAAGAAAATCCAAACAAACATCCTTCCAATAGTTGACATCCTTAGTGGGGATGTAACCCGTCAGAGGCTCACCGTCAGTTTTGAGGCCCCATAAGACCTCCACGTCTTCTAAGCTCACAGTCGCTTCACCGACTGGAAAGTGAAACGTGTGAGTCTCTGGCCTCCAACGTTCAATCAAAGCGGTGATAAGATGGTGGTCAATGTCTTTCGGTTGACCACACCTCAACATCCCGCCGAACCCCATCTCATCTATAACCGCCAAAACACGAGGATTTATGGGAACATCCCATATGATTCCTTCGTATCTTCTACACCGTACGTCTTCCGATGGCACTCCTGCCCATATGTTATTAGAGACGTGTTGTCTCTGCAGATATAATACGGAGGGGTCCTCAGGACCACATAAGAGCCGACGACGAGAAGTTGAAGAAGATGCCATAAATTACCTACACAACATTCATATTCCAAATTAAACAACAAACAAACCTAAACAAATTCAATAATTACAAACAATTTAATACAATATCACAAAATGGAACACCTATATCAAATAATTCACAATACACAACTTCAACATCATAACACAATTCACCTACACAAAAGTAACAGTTCAAATAAACAATATACATCAATTTTCCACCAATTCAACTTACCCAATTTTAGTTTAACCAACCTAACAATTTCAATTTCAATTTCAACCTAACAATATACACAAAATTAACATTTCAAACTAAAAAAAGACATTAACCAAAACCCACATAAACCAAATCAATTTGCCCAATTTTTAAGCTATAAAACCCTACGATTTTGGTTTATAATCAAATTTATACACAAATTCACTTAACCCAAACAATCCAACATAATAATCAACACTAACGTCATACAAATAATCCATATGCACAATATTTCAACTCAAATCGCAACACATTACAAACCCTAGCTAAGTATCCAACAATTACTCTAATAATGTAAAAGATAAGCATACTAACCGAATAAATTGGACGAATTTGGGGGAAACTAGCACCGATTGATGAATGGAGGGCGAAATCACAAAGGCACGGACGAATTTGCGAAGGATTTGGCCGCTGCTAGAGAAAATCGCGAAGTGGGTCTGTGGTGTTAATTTTTCGCGACTGGCTGCTGGTATATGCTTCTGAACAAAGACGCCAATGGTGTTGGCGTCTTTTAGTTAAAGACGCAAATGAGGTTGGCGTCTTTTAGCACAGACACGCCACACGGATTGACGTCTTTTATTATATACACGCCATCTTGATTGGCGTGTTTAAATGTACTGTAATTGGAGTAAATACGGGTAAAATACTTGAACATTGTAAAACGCCATTCTAGTTGGCGTTTTTACTTAATAAAAACGCCTTTCCTATTGACGTTTTTCCTATATGTGGAATAGATAACAAAATGGGTACATTTACGTGATTTTAAAGGCAAACTGCCCTATAAACCCGATTTCCTCATGATTGATTATCCATCTACAGTGTTGTTTCACACAGTAACTGAATTAGTTTAGGAGGTAAGTTTGACTCCCGATAAAGATTAGGATAATTGTAGTTGTAAAATATAATGCTTCTGTTTTATTTATTTATTATGTAATTAATCTATATGTGTCAGAACATGTTTCATCTCGTTACGATTTTGGTAAATTTTTTTGCTGAGCTTTATTTCATTTTTATGTTTAATTTAGTGTGTATGGATGTTGTCACTATAAATGTGATTCATAAATAGGAATAATTGGTGATTTAATACATGGACCATGCAGACTGTCAGGCCATCCACAATAGGAATAGTCCAGCAATAGTCCAGCCATAGCCTAGCCACTGCCACATCATCAGCACTAAAAATTCTCCTGCCACATCATAAATAGCCCAGCCATAGCCTAGCCACATCATAAATAGCCCAGCCACATCAATAGCCACATCACTAATAACAATTATATAAAATGACATAATTAACAATCACACAATATACGGAATTTAATTTACGAGACATATACGGGAAACATTAATAATACTATCCACATCACTATTAACAAATATATACAAAATGAAATAATTAACAATCACACAATATACAGAATTTAATTTACGCCACAAAAACGAGAAAATTCACTAATATTAATAAAATTTAAAAAGTACATTAATTAAAAAAAATTACATAATTAAAAAAAAACTAACGTCGTGCAGTCCTCCGCGCCCATAACTCTTCAATTAAATCCTTTTGGAGTCGAATATGAGCCTCCGTTTAGCGCATGTCGGCATGTGCTTGGAGCCGGCCGTCTTCATCGTGGGGTACCCCACTCCGTACGTTAGGGGCGGCAACGCTATGGCTTGGACCAGCTTCATTATCGTCGTTGGCCCAATCAGTCAGTTGTCCACCTTCATCTTCGACAATCATGTTGTGCATGATTATACAGGCGTACATTATATCAGCAATGCAGTCGACGTGCCACAAACGCGTTGGCCCCTTAACTGGCGCCCATGGAGCCTGGAGCACACCAAATGCGCGTTCCACGTCCTTGCGCGCCGACTCCTACCGTGCCGCAAAGTAGGCCTTCTTCTCATCTCCTGGGCATCGGATCGTCTTCACAAAGACGGGCCACCTAGGGTATATCCCATCCGCCAAGTAGTAGCCCATATCATGTCGGTTGTCGTTGGCGACAAAACTGATGGCCGGACCGACACCCTGACACTGCTCGTTGAAAAGTGGCGACGAGTTGAGGACGTTGAGGTCGTTGTTCGAACCAGCTATCCCAAAATACACATGTCAAATCCACAGCCGGTAATCAGCTACGGCCTCGAGGATTATCGTGGGATTCTTTCCCTTGTAGCCGGTAGTGTACATCCCCTTCCAGGCGGCGGGGCAGTTCTTCCACTCCCAATGCATACAATCTATGCTGCCTAACATCCCTGGGAACCCATGCTGTTCCCCGTGCATCCGCAGCAAATCTCGGCAGTCATCGGTGGTAGGGCTTCGAAGGTACTGCTCACCGAATATTTCAATCACGCCCTGACAGAAATACTTCATACACTCCAGGGCAGTCGTCTCACCGATGTGGAGGTACTCGTCTCACATGTCTGCAGCGCCTCCGTAGGCCAACTGCCGGATTGCCGCAGTTCACTTTTGAATAGGAGTGTGGCCGGGTCTGCCAGCCGCATCGGGCTTAAAGCGGAAATACAGATATCGTTGCTCCAATCCGTTAACAATACGCATAAACAGGGACCTGCGCATCCTAAAACGGCGCCTGAAAAGGTTGGCGTTGAACCGCGGCTCCTGTGCGAAGTAGTCTTCGTATAGGCGCTGATGTGCAGCTACGTGATCACGATCAATCACCGCTCGGCGGTGTACTACTGGTCGAGGTCGAGGTACCGTCGGCTGCAAGGCCCTCTGCATCCATTGATCAATCTCACGGTTCGTATAGGCCTCTAGCGCTTCGTTCATTATACGCTCGTACTCCTCAGCATCCCCACCACTACCACCGGCGTTACTCATTTCTAGGTGTTGATCTTGTACAGAAATTAAGATAGAGAGAGTACTCGTTAATACAAGTGGTGCGAATGAAAATGACGGGCAAGTCGCGTATATATAGTGTTTCGGAAAAAAAAATAATTAAAAATTTGCGCTAGGCGGGTGCGCTAGGCGATCCGGACGCTGCAATAGCGCCTAGTGGATCGCCTAGCGCACCGCCTAGCGCCGCGGATCCGCCGAGCGCTAGGCGGTTTTTTTCCGCGAAATCAACTAGGCGGCTGCAATAGTTCGCCTAGCGCACCGCCTAGCGCCGGCGCTCGGCTAGGCGCTATTGTGGATGCTCTCAGGAATGCTGTTCTTGGGAAGGCAACTTTCGTCAAAAATGGCTATATCTAATTATTTTCTCAATTTAATTAATTTTGGATTGGTTCCATTTTGGTTTATCTAATTTGGAGATAAATTTGACCAATTGTTACAAAGGTGAATAACTTGAAAACAATTTTCTGAAAATAAAAATCAGCAAGTTAATTTTTGCTTACAAAGCATCTTCTTGATTTAGAATCCCGAGGAGTTAGGTATGGCTGCCGAGGAAGACATGATAGGGCATAGGTTTTTAACGATAGAGAATAAGAGGATACGCATCCGTGCTCTTGACAACGAGCACGGATGTGGGCCGGACCCACTTTTACTCTCTGCTATCCCGAGGAGTTAGGTATGGCTGCCGAGGAAGACATGATAGGGCATAGGTTTTTAACGATAGAGAATAAGAGCATTTGCATCCGTGCTCTTGACAACGAGCACGGATGTGGGCCGGACCCACTTTTACTCTCTGCTCTTAGGCAAGAGCACAACACTCACATCCGTGTTCTTCCGCAAGGACATGCTCAAGGGTCCTACCATTCTATTATTCAATTTAAATAAAAATATTTCTACAATATTAAAATACATTAAAAATAACCGAAATAATATTACAAATTAAAAAATTAAAAATTACATAATTAAAATCCTAAAAATTAAAATTGTCATAATAAAGTCTTAAAAATTAAAAATTACATAATTTAAATCATAAAAATTAAAAATTACATAATTAAATTCATAAAATTAAAAAAACTCACTACTCGTGGCCGAAATTCGCCAAAATGGATGATGAATGTGTATATTTATAGATGATTTTGGGATTATTTTTTTTTTAAATTTCAAAAAAATTTCAAAAAAATGGTAATAAAATCTGTATATTTTTGGGAATCCAATTTTTTTTAATTTTTGGTATTATTTTCAAATTCTTTTAAAAAAAGAAAATGCCAACGGCCAATAGAAACGCGTCACGTCGCCCTGCTCGCTGGCACGGACGTGCTCTTAGCTAAGAGCTGCGCCGTACCAGCGGCAAGAGCGCAGCGGCGAACAGGGTGTCCTTGCCAGCGGCACGGACGGACGGACAGCGATGTGCTCTCCGCTATAGATGCTCTAAGAATTGTGCTAGAGTTTTGTCAAAAAATTGGGGAAGAGACTTTAAATACTCTATGGATAATTTCATAACTTAACAAAAAAAATTTGTCAGCACATTTTTGAGTGAAAATTTAATTTTTGGGTCTTTCATTACCGAAAGATTAAGTCATTTTTATTAAAACATCAAAACGATCAGACAAAATGATATATTATCCTTTAATACCGGATAAAACTTTTGTTTTTAATAAATTGTTAAAAGGAAAGGTTTTATAATTTACTACCTCCGTCCCTGAAAATTTGTCTCAGTTTTCCATTTTCGTCTGTCCCCCAAAATTTGTCTCATTTCACTTTTTACTATTTTTGGTCGTTGACCTCATATTCCACTAACTCTTTCGTACTCACATTTTATTATAAGACTAATATATAAAAGTAGGTCCCACAATCTACTAACTTTTTAAACTCACTTTTCATTACATTTCTTAAAACCCGTTAAAGTGAGACAAATTTTTGGGGACGGGAGTATTAATAAATAGAATAGTACCAAACCGCCCGCTAATTATCGGCATGTACGTACATTTGTGGGCCTAGGGAAATTCACAACTTGAATTACGTTATGAAAAAAACTTGAATTAATTTATGTTCATAGTAATCTTTTTTTTGTCATCAGGTTTCATAAAAAATACTGCCTCCTTTACTAGATTTTGAACTACAGTGGACGTTTTTCTTGGAGAAGCCTCAAGGTTATTTTAGTTATTACCAAACTATGCTTATAATTTTTGTGGCAATAATATCATCTTTCAATAGTTTTGGGAAAAAGTAAAATAAAAGAGTTGGTATGATTGCTAAGTGAAAGAGTGGAAGCTATTATCATGAATTTGTGATGAGTAATGTAATGGAGTGGTCCATTTATGTAGTGCTCCATCTATTCTATATGCCATAATGTCTTTTTCTTATCCCAATAAAAATTTATATACACTCACAAAATGGTAGTTTTGACATCTTGTGAAAAGATCATCTATTAGAATTAACTAGATGGGCGAAGATCTTGTGGCCTTGTGGGCATACAATTTATGAGAAAAAATTCCCTAGTCTAGACATACCCACAATTTAGATCAAATTCATATGCAATTGTTACTTATTTTGCTAGTATTTCTATAAATATTTATGTGGGAATATATAAATATTAGAAAAAGAGAACTACCCCCTATCGCAAAATAATAGGAAAGATATTACAAGCCGCGAATCTCACTTAATAGGATAGATATACTCTACTATTATCATCATCATCAAATTTTATCTTAGTTAACTGATGTATTTTTTTCTTTTTAAAAAATAAAGCTAGGCAGCAAGAAAACAATCCACGTGGGAATTGGGATGGAAGCAAATAGATAAATGTGAATGCGTGCATAAGTCAATGTTTTATATCAATTTGTGTTAGGGTGTTCACATTATTGGCACTAACATCACATCATTTTAGTTATTGAGGTATATTTAATTGAGTTCGAAATTTCTATCATAACAATGTCATGATTTTATAAAATTTGTTCAAATCAACTAAGGATTAATTCTTTTGTGTCACCACTAACTTTTATGAATTAATGAATCGTAGGTAGGAAAATATAATCATTGATTGTGGAAGTAGGAATCATGGAATATAAAGTAACTAAACAAACTAAAAGATATTCATTGCATGGACGGAAATGTATGGATCCATAATATAGCATAAAAAAATTAAAAATTAGTGATTACTCAAGTCTCAAACCAAGTCCTCGAATCATCTATAAAAATTTGGAATATTATCTTAAACAACAAATTTAGTACATAGGCGATTCTAATGAATTCCTTTCCTTTTTTTCAAACCTAGCAATTTGACTAAGCTATAATACCAATAATCACATATTGGGTTAGAGCATCCACAACCGTGCTCTTGCCAGCGAGCACGGTTGTGGGCACGACTCAACTTTTTCTGCCTGCTCTCTGGCAAGAGCACAACACCCACAGCTGTGCTCTTCCGCAAGGACGAGCACAATTCAATTTAAAATTCAATTAAACAAAAACATTTCCATAATATTAAAATTTATTAAAAACGACAATAAATATTACAAATTACAAATAAAATAAAAAAGACATAATTAAAATCCTAAAAATTAAAAATTACATAATTAAAATACTAAAAATTTAAAATTACATAATTAAACTCCTAAAAATTAAAAATTACATAATTAAAAGCTAAAAATACCCCCGTTAGGTGTGCACAAACCGAACCGGCCGGGCGGTTAACCGCCGGTTCGGGCCCGCCGGTTCATGAACCGGAACCGGAACCGGAACCGGCGGTTTGAACCGTCCGGCGGGTTGCCGGTTCCAACGGGCCGGTTCAGGGTCAGGGCCTTCTTGAACCGTGAACCGGCGGTTCGCCAGTTTGAACCGCCGGTTCAACCGAATTTAAAAAAAATATTATTTATAAAAATTGTTTTTATATTTAAAAACAATTTTAACAAATAAATGAATACTAGAAATTCATAATTGTCCATATATATTTGATGGGCTTACGAATTTATGAAACCATTCTTGGTTGTTTCTCTTTTATAGAGATATCCTAGAATGTTTTATGTTTCACTTTCGATGTGAGACAAAATCATTCTTGGTTGTTTCTCTTTTATAGAGACATCCTTGAATGTTTTATGTTTCACTTTCGATGTGGGACAAAATCATTCTTGGTTGTTTCTCTTTTATAGAGACAGCCTTGAATGTTTTATGTTTCACTTTCAATGTGGGACAAAATATGTTGAAGTATTTTCTTTTATAACTACATGTTTAGAGCATTCATTCATCTTTTTCCAATGTGGGATACACAACTTTCTTTTGTCTTCTACTTTCTTCATGTTTTGTGTGATGTATATAAACAAAATTATAATTCAAATATATTCTTGATTGATAAAAATAAAGAATTATTGAGAAATATGATTTGTACATATAAAATATTTATTTGTATAATAATTATTGTTAGGTTTATACAATTTGTATAAGAATTATTCTTTTAATGTGTATAATATTATTTATTAGTTAACATATACATAAATTTATAAACATAAGCAAATCATTAATGATAAATAACTAATGAATAATAGTTTATGTAATAATATTGTTATTAATTATAATAATAGATGATAGAGTATTAATATAGACGAAAAATAATGGACGATCTATCATATACTTATAAATAATGACTTTTATTCCACATTGAAAGAAAGAGTAACACATCCAAGAATGTGTAACTATAAAAAAGAATAATCCAATACACTCTCCTCCAATTTAAATGCTCAAGTCCAATATTAAGTATTGATATTTTAAAAATCAAAAGGTTTAACTTTAAGTAGTGTGTATTAATTTTTATAAATAAAATATATTCATTATAAGTTGTAATTTTTAGTCTTATTCAAATTTATTATCAATAAAATTGTAATTTTTCACTATATTGTTGAAATTTGTTAAGCACATTTTATACATAATAAAGACTAAAAAGACAAAAAAAATACTCCATACTTAAAGTTGGATTTGATTTTTAAATGTCAATACTTGGATGAGAGTATATTGGATTTGATTTAATTTGGAAGATAGTATATTGTATTATTCTCTTTTATAGTTACACATTCTTGGATGTGTTACTTTCTTCAATGTGGAATAAAAGTCATTATTTGTAAGTTTATAATAGATCGTCCATCATTTTTCGTCTATATTAATACTCTATCTTCTATTATATAACTTAACAACAAATATTATTTCATAAACTATTATTCATTAGTTCTTTATCATTAATTTTGCTTATGTTTATAAATTTATGTATATGTTAACTAATAAATAATATTATACATTGAAAGAATAATTCTTATACAAATTGTATAAACCTAACAATAAATATTATACAAATAAATATTTTCTATGTACAAATCATCTTTCTCAATAATTCTTTATTTTATCAATCAAGAATATATTTGAATTATAATTTTGTTTATATACATCACACAAAACATGAAGAAAGTAGAAGACAAAAGAAAGTTGTGTATCCCACATTGGAAAAAGATGAATGAATGCTCTAAACATGTAGTTATAAAAGAAAATACTTCAACATATTTTGTCCCACATCGAAAGTGAAACATAAAACATTCAAGGTTGTCTCTATAAAAGAGAAACAACCAAGAATGATTTTGTCCCACATCGAAAGTGAAACATAAAACATTCAAGGATGTCTCTATAAAGAGAAACAACCAAGAATGATTTTGTCCCACATCGAAAGTGAAACATATAAACATTCTAGGATGTCTCTATAAAAGAGAAACAACCAAGAATGGTTTCATAAATTCGTAAGCCCATCAAAAATATATGGGCAATTATGAATTTCTAGTATTCATTTATTTGTAAAAATTGTTTTTAAATATAAAAATCAATTTTTTAATAATAATTTTTTTTTTTAAATTTCGGTTGAACCGCCGGTTCATGAACCGGAACCGGCGGTTCAGGCAAAAAACCGGCGGTTTTGAACCGCCTCATGAACGGCGGTTTTTGAACCTGAACCGGAACCGCCGGGAGCTAGGCGGGCCGGTTCAGGTTCAAGCATTTCTTGAACCTTGAACCGTCGGTTCATGAACCGGAACCGGCGGTTCATGACCCTTGTGCATGCCTAACCCCCGTGGACGACTACTCATCCGGCGGCACTACCCCCAGTTGTCTTTGAGAATGGATTGAGAGAATGAAGATGAGAATGGATATGAGAGAATGAAGATGAGAATGAATATGAGAGAATGAAGATGAGATTTGTATAGTTTGGTGTGAATTTTTGGGTGTGAAAGTGAGGTATTTATAGATGAAAATGTGTATTTTTGGGGAAAAAAATAAAAAAAATTAAAAATTGGAAAAAACGGTAAAAAATGGATATATTGGAAGTGATTTTTTTTTATTTTTAATCATTTTTTTTAATTAAAAACCGATTTTTAATAAAAAAAATTCAAAGGCAACGGCCAATCGCTGCTCGCCACGTCGCCTGCTCGCTGGCACGGACGTGCTCGATGCAGTGAGCAGCGCCGTGCCAGCGGCGCGAGCGCAGCGACGGCAGACCTCATTCTTGCCAGCGGCATGGACGGACAGACGCCGTCCGTCCACCGTTATGCATGCTCTTACGCAGATAAGGTTGCGTCATGTCATGTCATCCGCATCCAAATTATACAGGAATGCAATATATTACATCCGCCCATAAAAAATAGGCTTGATAGTGGACGACTCAAATTTAAATGCGAAATTGAATAAATAAGAAAGACGTAGATAGAAAAGGTAGATTAAAGCTTGCTATAAATAGATAGAGAAAAATTGTAGCTGATAATCCAAATAAAAAAAACAAAATTATTTTTCATAAACGTAGTTTGTATTATTTTTCATAAACGTAGTTAGACGAAGGACCTGAGGCAGGAAATTGGTTCGACCCTGAAGCCCCCGGAAGCTCTACCGCAAGTAGTCCGCCTCGCAGTGGAGTGCATCCGTCTATACAAGAACGATTGTCTATTCGGGTAAGGACACGTGACTCTACCCCCACGCCAACTCCAAGATGATCTAATGGAGCACATTTGGCAAAATTTGGCGGAGGAAATTATTAAATTATGTATTTTTAATTTTTTAGGATTTACGAATTTTATGTTGTAATATTATTTTATTTAATGAAGTGTGTTTTATTAATTGAATTTGTGGGAATAAAAAATAAAAATCGAAATTGCATAAATATTAATTTAAGAGACGGTTAAGAGACGAATAAGAGATGGAGGATTGCAGGTTTTGTTCCTTAGTTAAAAGATGAAGTAAAAAAGTACAGTGAGACCCATGAATAGTAATTTAAGAGACGGTTAAGGGACGAATAAGAGGAAAGTACAGTGGGCCCATAAAAAAGTAGCCATGAAAAAAGTACAGTTGTTCCTGCTTATTTTCTGAAAGCTCTTAATGACCTATGTGAGTATGACCTTAAAGAGGAAAGCCAGTTGTACGGTGAAGATCCAGAAGCTTTTTCATCTCATTCTCAATTCAAAATTTTATGTGATAAGGTTGTGGAGGTTGCTCAGGAACACATTTCAAGCTCAGATGTCAGACCTCAACATGATTCTGTTTCTCTTGCAGATGATACTGAAGATATGAGCAATCATATCCAGAAACTGAAGTTATCTTGTCATAATCCGTCTTCCTTCGTGCAAAGTCCATCAAGAATGGATATTTCAAAACGTGGATGTGAGAAAAACATATTTTCAACTCATTTCTTTAGGAGAAGCCAAGACCTTGCTTGTGATCTTGGTAAGGATATGGTAGGGAAAGAGATATTTGATGTGGGTTGCCCAATAGAATTGGATTTTGATGATAGCACTGATGTTTATGGGCCAACGGAATTGGAAATGTTTCGAACTTAAAAAAAAACAAGACTTAGAATTTCAAAGAAGTTTTAAGCCGTACCAAGATTATATTGTTGGAAGGGATGAGCTGAAATGAGGATAATTTGCAAACGATGTAGTTTATTTGTTTCACCAGTGTTAGAATTGTACGAATATGCTTGGATTTTGTATTTTTTTGGTGTTAAATCTAAATGTGTATTATTGCAGCGTTGATCTGCTTTCTCTGAAACATATACTAGTACTAATTAATAGTAGTATAAAAATTAGGCAAGTGTGCTAGGGTGTTTGATGATGTGGATCAAATAGAGGTTGGAGTATTCATTCCATTTTGTTTCTTATGTTTCATGTGGCCTGCTTCTATTAAGAGGTTGGGTAGCCCCAATTTTTAATCATCATTAAAATCTTCTGCGTGAAAGGAAACATGAGTTATTTGCAACATCTTAGTGTACTGGATAGTGATTGATATGCTTCCCTGCTAGATTGGGATGACCTTGTCTCATTGTGTGAAAATACACAATGATCTTGCTGCCTTTGGAATGAAAATAGCAAACAAACTTCACTCAGGCGAACCAAGTAGTACATTCAAGAAGCAACACACTCAACTGCAAGAACTCTACTTGGTTCTTGAACAGCGAGAAAATGTACAGCTCGTTCTCTCCTCTCTCCCTAATCTGGAATAGAGCTTGAGACTCTAATTGGTGTGCGAGTGTCGACGTTTATGAGCCAAGAGTTTCATAACAGAATTCAAAAGATGACTTATTGCACTTCAGTCCCTAACTTTCTATTTTATTCATTAAGCATCCAATATGCTTAACAGTTACTACAAATTACTATTACTTAGCTTTACAGAAGTTGTTAAAAAGTATTGAGAGCGGTTGAAGAAGCCAGCTAGAGCAATGTAAGCCCTTTAAATATGGAATATGTACAACATGAGAATTCTAAGTGCTGAAATATGGCATTCTTCGTATATCTCTACATTCTCTCTGTTGGTAGCTCCGCTGAGCATTGTATGCGTTCTCGACATATTCAATTATTGATACTAACTTGAAAATGATACAGGGTTTTAATATATTGATGCAAGAGAAAAAAAAAGAAAATTGGAGTAATAATGAAGAGAGAGAAAGTGTGATTAGTTTTTTTTTTTTAAATGTGACATCAACGACGACGGTCACCGACTAGGTGGCTTAGAGTATCCAAAACACCTCCTGCCACGTCATAAGTACATCTCACATCACTGTCACGTCATAAGGACATTTCACTGTACAATAGCGGACATCACCAAGGACATCCCGACGGACATCCCAATAATAAAATTCACAAATTCACAAATATGCAATTTTACGGAATTAAAATTTCAACACGAATACGGAGAAAATGCAACCATTTTATTTTAAAAAACATACATGATTAAATAAAAAAAATACATAGTTAAAAAAAAAACATAATTCAAATTTTAAAAACATCCCAAAGCTTCGACACACGCGGCCCCCGCCTCACTCCTCGTCGTCCCCTTGGCCAGACCCGCCGTCACTTCCGGGCAGGGGTGCGAGGCCCAACTCGCACCTCATACTGTCGATGACCCCCTTCAACATCTCCTTGTATAAGGGGCCAGTCGCCTCCCGCCACTTTTTTATGGTGTCGAGTAAAGTATGATTGTGCTGCATGCGCGCGAGGTGGGTGAGTTCAGCATTGTCTTGGCTAGGAGCTGCCGATTGGACCTCATGGGACCCGCTGGCGTTTCCCCTAACCGTCCGCATCGCGGTCTTTTGCCCAATTGGGCGACGGTGGCGGGAGAACGACGGCTTCGGGGAGGTCGTGGGAATCGGCACTGCTGCTGTACTCGCCGGAGGAGTTGAGCTTGTCCGCTTCGGCCAGCCAGCTTCAACACCTGCAAAAAACTTGGCGGAATCCTGCAACACAAGATAGACATCCCAATATTTGAATACGCCGAACTTCTTATTCTTGTCGATGAACTGCTGCGTGGACAAACTCTTCACATCCTCCATGGACATGCCGCTGGTTGCCGTACGGACGTTGTTTTCGTAGATGCCGGTAAATGGGGTGAACGATCTCCTCAGCCGCTCCCACTGTTTCCGGCATTGCTCTCCATCGTGAGTCCTCCCACCTGCCGGGCTAGCCCCGATGTAGGGATCCTCGACTATACTAATCCATTCCTTTGCCAGGGCGACGCACTCGCCTCGCTCCAGACGGTCCTCTTTCCCTCGCCGGCCTC
>NW_024599358.1:0-26559 GCF_004379255.2 Salvia splendens | reverse complement strand
ATGTGTTTTGTGAAAAAGAGTGATGTATTTTTCTGCATGCTTATATTGATGTGTTTTCTGAAATCATAACAAGAGTGAAAGTGTTTTGTGAAAAAGAGTGAAGTATTGTCTGAACAAGAGTGACGTGTTTTTGTGAAAAAGAGTGATGTATTTTTCTGCATGCTTATATTGATGTGTTTTCTGAAATCATAACAAGAGTGAAGTGTTTTGTGAAAAAGAGTGAAGTATGACTGAACAAGAGTGACGTATTTTGTGAAAAGGTGATGTGTTTCTTGCATGCTTATAGTGAATTGTTTTTCATTTCAGATACTGTATGATATTTGCTCCTTTCGGGCAAGGATAATCATGGTCGCCCTGTGACATTTGCTGCTGGCCTTTTGTCCAAGGAAATGCCAACTCCTTTTCATGGTTATTTAACCAATTTGTAAAGTGTATGGGTGTGGCTCCCAAACTCATTGTAACCGACCAAGACTTAGGAATGAAAGTTGCTGTTGAGGAGGTCCTTGTCAATACAAGACACCGGTGGTGTATGTGGCACGTTATGAATAAAGTTGCTGACAAATTGCCAAAGAACATGCTTGGTAGTGAACAATTAAAGAAGGAACTGAATGCATGTGTATGGTCAGAGTTGATAGAACCTGATGCATTTGAGGAAACTTGGCATGCTATAATGGAAAGATATGGGCTGACCAATAATGTCTGGTTTTCATCAATGTTTGCATCCAGAAAATTTTGGGTTCCAGCCTTTTTCCGTGATTTTTCGATGAGTTCGTTGATAAAGACAACTTCTATATCTGAATCACAGAATAACTTCTTCAAAAGGTACTCAAAGTCTCGGGCTAACCTTATGCAATTTTATATGAACTATAATCATGCTCTGGAGACTCAAAGAAGTAATAGTGCAAAGCTTGAATACTATGATTCAACAAAGTACCTATTTTGCGAACAGGATTGGAAATCGAGAAACATGCATCGACGATATATAGTGGTAGTGCTTATACTGAAATTCAAGAAGAGATAGTATATGCATGTTTCTCTTTGTCTTGTGCAACTCTAGGAGTGTCTACCAATACAGATATTGAAGTATATGACATAAAGGACAAGGATTCAAACTCATGGACAGTGACTTACTCCATTGGTGATGACACCTATTTGTGTGGATGCAAAAATTTGAAAGACTTGGTCTATTGTGCAGCCATATATTTTGTGTGTTGAAACATAATTTTGTTAAGTTGATACCCGAGAAGTTGCATGGAGGAAGATGGTTGAAGTCACAGTTTGTGAAGCCAATACATGGAGGTTTTTGTGATGATCAAGAAATACACCTTGCTGTGGACAAGAAGAAGATTGCATTTAAAAACTTGTATGGATTATTCATTGAAACAGCACAAAGCATTGAAGGGAACATTGATCAAATCAATGCATTCGCTGCAATTATTGAAGAAGGTAGGAAGCAGCTTCTTGGCGAAGATGTTGTTCTGTCTTCCACACAGAAGAGAGCAATGATTGAGAACTTCTATGGCTCACATGTCCCGAACAATATTGAAGTTCATCCTCCTGAGGTTGTTAGTACAAAGGGAAGTGGAAGTAGGAAGAAATCGAAGAGGGAGTCAGCAATAAAGTTAGCAATGAAACCAGGCCGAAAGTGTGGAAACTGTCATGAGATTGGACACCATGATTCTAGGAACTGCAAAAAGGTTAATGAGAAGTCAAATCAGAGGCAATGAGGATTTGTATAGAAATAGTTCACATTGTAGTATTTTTAGAGTACTAATGATTCATTTTTTACACTTTTGAGTGAATTTTATCTCAATGCGAATTTTTAGAGTACTAATGCTCAAGTGCCAGTAAGTTCATCACTCTTGTTCACAGAACGCATCACTCTTACTGTCATTTTACTTCACTCTTGTTCACAAAACACATCACTCTTACTTTGATTTTACTTCACTCTTGTTCACAAAACACATCACTCTTACTCTGATTTTACTTCACTCTTGTTCACAAAACACATCACTCTTACTTTGATTTTACTTCACTCTTGTTCATTAAACACCTCACTCTTACTCTGATTTTACTTCACTCTTGTTCACAAACGCATCACTCTTACTGTCATTTTACTTTAGTCTTGTTCACAAACGCATCACTCTTACTGTCATTTTACTTCACTCTAGTTCACAAAACACATCACTCTTACTCTGATTTTACTTCACTCGTGTTCACAAAACACATCACTCTTATTCTGATTTTGTTCACTCTTGTTCACAAAACACACACTCTTATTCTGATTTTACTTCACTCTTCTTCACGAAAGACTTCACTCTTATTCTGAGTTTACTTCACTCTTCTTCACGAAACACATCATTTAGTGGTTTACAAAACACAACAGTGAATTAAATAGTAAACAAGATATTAATGTAAAATAAGTACTTGTTAATTCACTGATGAAGTTTTCTACAATAGTTCTCAATCATAACATCACTCTTACTTTGATTTTACTTCACTCTTTTCACAAAACACATCACTCTACTCTGAATTTACTTCACTCTTGTTCACAAAACATCACTCTTACTTTGATTTTACTTCACTCTTGTTCATTGAACACCTCACTCTTACTCTGATTTTACTTTACTCTTGTTCACAAACGCATCACTCTTACTGTCATTTTACTTTAGTCTTGTTCACAACGCATCACTCTTACTGTCATTTTACTTCACTCTTGTTCACAAACACATCACTCTTACTCTGATTTTACTTCACTCTTGTTCACAAAACACATCACTCTTACTTGATTTTACTTCACTCTTGTTCATTGAACACCTCACTCTTACTCTGATTTTACTTCACTCTTGTTCACAAACGCATCACTCTTACTGTCATTTTACTTTAGTCTTGTTCACAAACGCATCACTCTTACTGTCATTTTACTTCACTCTAGTTCACAAAACACATCACTCTTACTCTGATTTTACTTCACTCGTGTTCACAAAACACATCACTCTTATTCTGATTTTGTTACACTCTTGTTCACAAAACACATCACTCTTATTCTGATTTTACTTCACTCTTCTTCACGAAAGACTTCACTCTTATTCTGAGTTTACTTCACTCTTCTTCACGAAACACATCATTTAGTGGTTTACAAAACACAACAGTGAATTAAATAGTAAACAAGATATTAATGTAAAATAAGTACTTGTTAATTCACTTATGAAGTTTTCTACAATAGTTCATGAACGCTTGAAGTTTACAATCATTTTTTCCACATCTATGTTATTGGTTTTCCCATATTCTTCATAATGCTTTGATGTTACTGACAACATATTCAGTGACTGATGGTTTTTTTCCGACAATAATAATGCGCTGCAATACTTTGCTCTCAGTCTTTGGAGTATTCCTTTGCTTCTTGTAGTTAATCCACACTTCCAATCTTGTTCGCGCTCACCATGATAACATTCCAAATGTCGCATCAAAAAAACTCCGCAATCTTCTACATTTGATGTTGTTCTCCAAGGCATTTTGAGCCTTATTATACTCACATCATCTTTATTGATTTGGTTTGGTTGTGATGCCCCATTTTGTCAAATAATGACAAAAATATAATTTCTGCAATATATCATCATGAATATCAGATGTAGTTCACTATAAAGAGAACTATAATTCATTGTAATCACAAAAATACTGCACTGTATATCGTGTATACTTACCACATTTTCAGGTATGCCACCATATTTGACTGTTATGTCCACATCGTCAGCATTCTTTGAATTGTCAATCAGCACTATACTGTTAGTACTAAATCTGAAGCATATGGTATAGTAATGTTCCGCAGCACAAATTGGAAAGAACACCTACATAGATAATAATAATAATTTCAGAATAAAAACAACTAGAGAATATAATAAAGAATCAATTGTGTTCAGTATTTACCAAATCTACGTCGGCCCATTTGAAATACGGAATTTGTTCAACCTCAGTTTGTAAATTGTCACAGAATCTATCAATTATGGTCATGAGGTCGACCCCATCAGGCCGGTGAACAACTGTATACAGCTGAAAAATGAGACAAGTTAAATCTGGATTGAAATAATTCACTTTGTTTTACTTCACCCTTGTTCACAAAACACATCACTCTTACTCTGAATTTACTTCACTCTTGTTCACAAAACACATCACTCTTACTTTGATTTTACTTCACTCTTGTTCACAAAACACATCACTCTTACTCTGAATTTACTTCACTCTTGTTCACAAAAACATCACTCTTACTTTGATTTTACTTCACTCTTGTTCACAAAACACTTCACTCGTAAATCTAACCATGTAAACATAATACAAAGGCCATACGGTTTTCATAATCACTTAAAATCAATGAAACAACTATAAATCTTACCACAGAAACTGCGGTTTTCATAATCACAATACTGTTCAAAATTTATTCTATTCTTACCGTTGGGTATGTTGTGAAAAAGAGGCGCCTCGATGAAGATAGGGACCTGTATTCTTCCATGTTATTTAAATAAGAAGCCCATGCACTTATCACACCCACTTCTATTAGCGTATGTGGCAACAGTGAACAGAATTCTCTTTTTGTTACCATTATGACATCATCATCATACACTATGGTGTCCCTGTTCAAACATGTGTGTGTGTTAGCACATCTTTTGTATGTTTTTTTTTTCTAAATCAGAACTATAATATAAATCTTACTCATTTAATTCATTTGTTGTCATAATCCACAAAAAGACTTGTGACTCTTTCAAGGTAAACTTGGTTTTAGCCTTAACCACTCTTTCATGGAATGGAGATTTCAATGCAGCTGATATTTTCTTCTCAGCTTTTGAGCGTATCTCCATTTGTTCAATCCTAGCAGTTTCCTGTCAGGGCAAGAATGATATGAAAACATCACTATATAAGACATATAGTTCACTTGATGTTTGTTAAAAGTGTTGGTGAATGGATGAGATATATCATTGTTTAACACTTACAATGTCTGGATTGTAAACTACTATTTCGGTTGAAGGATTTTTGCCAGATACATTTAACTCTGATTGAACACAATCATCATCAGCATATATCTCCATGCATGCTTCTATTGCAGATGCAATTTGGGCATCCACAATGTCGTCCTATTTTCATAATAAGAAATGAAAACACATCACTATCAACACGATTTTTACTTCACACTTGTTTACAAAACACATCACTCTTATTGATATTTCACTTCACTCTTGTTCACAAAACACTTCACTCTTGTTCACAAAACACATCACTCTTGTTCAGAAATCACTTCACTCTTGTTCATAACACACATCATTCTTACTTCGATTTTACTTCACTCTTGTTCACAAAACAAATCAATATTATTCTTATTTCACTTCACTCTTGTTAACAAATCACATCACTCTTATTCAGAAAACACTTCACTCTTGTTCACAAAACACATCACTCTTTTCAGAAAACACTTCACTCTTGTTCACAAAACACATCACTCTTATTCTGAATTCACTTCACTCTTGTTAACAAACACATCACTATACACATGCAACACAGAAACCTCACTTAACAATGGAACACATCACTCGAAGCACTTTTTTATACCTTCATCTGTGTGTTTTGTGATGTTGCTTTAGCTACATCTTCATAAAATTCATTTGTCTCCTGCAAATAGTGAAATGCGATATAACATAAGAATAAAAAGTCAAAAAAGTAAATAAATATTATGCATTAGTACAGAACATAATACAAATTGTTTTTAGTTCACTCTGAATCAAATGTCAAGTGTTAAAGTTCAACAGACCACAATCAAATTGTTTAAAATATCCATGGTTTCTATTCCAAATCTTGAACTTACTGGTTTCTTTCCCAAGTTAATATCAGGGAAAATTGTTGTGCCTTCATTCACTAATTTGCATTTTCATCATGGATTTCCATCAGTTTTTCCACAAGCTGAATCCATTCTGGATCATCTTCTTGATCCTCTTCCATAGCTTGTGTCATGTTTTCAATTGGCTTAGAAACAGCTTGGTCCCCTTGATCAACCTCCACACCAACCATCTTTAGTGCATTTATAGCTGCAACTTTGAAGCAATTGATGTCATTGGTATTTGCTGGAGCAACCTTTATATACCTCATCATTTTACTAATTGCATCTGCAGCCTCCCTAATTGAACTTTTAATTTCATCAGACGAAGGAACTTGATCAGTTGAAGGGGGGGCATCATCAGTTGAAGGGGGCATCATCAGTTGAAGGGGGGGCTTCAACACGTAAAGTTGCTTCATCAGTTGAAGGGACAGAGGTAGTGACAGTTATTGAATCCTTGTTGGCATATAAAGATTCAATGGAGACAGGATCAATGATACTTTCTATGCTTCCTCTTCCAATGGTGCCTCCATTATCAAATTCCATCTGTCCTCTCTCCTTAAGAATGAATTCTGTCCAGTTACGGACAGTTGGGAATCTTCTAACCACCAGTCTTGTTCTGTAGACAACCCTATCTACATAGCATGCCTGCAAAAACAGATCAATAATAAAATGCATTACAAGGACTTCACTCTTATTCTGATTTTACTTCACTCTTGTTTACAAAACACTTCACTCTTATTCTCATTTTACTTCACTCTTGTTCACAAAAAACTTCACTCTTATTCTCATTTTACTTCACTCTTGTTCACAAAACACTTCACTCTTGTTCACAAAACACTTCACTCTTGTTCTGATTTTACTTCACTCTTGTTCACAAAACACTTCACTCTTATTCACATTTTACTTCACTCGCAAAACACATCACTCTTATTCTGATTTTACTTCACTCTTGTTTACAAAACACTTCACTCTTATTCTCATTTACTTCACTCTTGTTCACAAAACACATCACTCTTATTCTCATTTTACTTCACTCTTGTTCACAAAACACATCACTCTTGTTCACAAAACACTTCACTCTTGTTCTGATTTTACTTCACTCTTGTTCACAAAACACTTCACTCTTATTCACATTTTACTTCACTCTTGTTTACAAAACACATCACTCTTATTCTGATTTCACTCATGTATAAAAAACACATCACTCTAACCATGCATTTACTACTTAACCGTGAAAAACATCACTCTAAATATGATTTTACTTCACTCTAAGCATGTTTTTACTTCACTATAAAGGAGTGGTTAAAATAGAAAACTCACCAAGAGGAAAGTGATTGGTCCAGTGAATGGGGTGGATTTGTTCTTGAGTTTCCAGCTATCATGTGTTGTGATTAGCGTATCCAACACGTAGCTGCACCAATTGTACTGCCTCACATTTGAAATGTTGCCAATATCGTCCAAGATACGGCCAAGACATTTTCCGTTGGCAGTTCGTGAGATCAGAACATTGTCCAACAGAATAAGAAATATTTTCTTAAACCACTCACCACCTTCTAGATCACTATCAAGCTGCTCTTGCAAATCAGCTGGGGTTATTGCTTTGTTCTTCTTAGCATTGACAATGGTCTTCATCACATCATTCATTTCATGCTTCTTTTCTCTTTTAATCATCAACTCTCCTCTTGGCAGTCCCAACGTAGCATACACATCCTCCTCAGTGATGTGTAATGGTTGATCATCAACAAGTTTTATTCTGGAGCAGTTGTCATGATTAAAATTTTCAAGTAGTGAAAATGCCATGTCAGCAGGAATACATCGTATCTTCAAATGCACAAGCTGTCCGAAACCCATCTCTTCCTGAGCAGCTTTTTGTTTGGAGTTCATTTTCTCAATGGCATCAACCAAAACTTTCACCCCTATCTTAATGACCAATTTAGGTCTTTCTGATTTTACAAGTAATAGCTTTGTCACTCTTTGCTTTAGCCTGTTTCTTTCTGGCAGGCATTTCTGGTTTGTCGATGCATTGTGACCTCCCACGCTTTGAGGCTAAATACATACAAGATTTTTGATCAAATTCGTGAATACACACTTAATATAGCTCAAAATTATACATTAATAACTATGCCCAATACATAAATAATTACATAACTCACTCTCTGGTTTCTGCATATCATTTTTCTTTTTTGACCTTATTTCGGCAGAAGTTGTTGTTCGAAGAACATCCTGTTGATTTATTGTGCTTATTTCAGTTGTACGTGCAGCACTTTGTTGCAGTCTATCTTCACGCATCTTAGACCTTTTTTCGGCTGCAGCAACTTCACGCATCTAACCATGTAAACGTAATACAAAGGCCATATGGTTTTCATAATCACTAAACATCAGTGAAACAACTATAAATCTTACTACAGAAACTACGGTTTTCATAATCACTTAACATCAGTGAAACAACTATAAATATAAACACAGAAACTACGGTTTTCATATTCACAGCAAACGAAGATATTGTATATTAAAATTAATAAATAGTAGGAATGACTCACGGTTCGAGCCTGAGTGAAGTGAAACGGAACTTCCGGTTGTTTTTTTCTTTGTTCGTTCGAAAGCTACAAAGAATACAAATCTAAATCAGATCTAAAATAAAACCTAGAAATGATTGTTAATCAGTAGGAAACTTACTTTTCGAAAAATCCTTTTGATTTGTATCCATTTGTTTGACAAAGTAGATGATGCTGACGAGTTGAATTCGGTTTAATCGGCTACGGCGATGGCGACGGCTTGAATGCGGTTGAGTCGGCGATTCGGATTGAACAGAGGAGAACGAGAGAGACGAACTGAATCGGCGCGAATTTCTGAATGACTAACACAATTTTGGATTTAATTCGATGGTGTAATGACAATAATACCCCTGACTTGTTATTATGGAGTAAATTTGTGATTGAGGGAGCTAATATCTCATTAAATTCGAAAATTAATATTAGCCCTTGATTTTTTGATCTTGTGGCTATTATTTGTTCTCTAGTTATATGGTTAAGAGGTGTTTGCCATAGATCACTACTATATATATATATATAAGAAATCAATATTAAGAAAATATTAATACTTGAACAATCATATATAATCAGTCAAATGATTAATTATAGTAATTATTAAACTTATTATGATAAATTAGCCAACGTAAATAAACGTATATATGCATGAATTTAGTTTATGGACATTAGGTGTGCATGAAAATATAAATATATAAATGAGGTGAGAAAGTTTATATGTATGTAATTATAGTAATTATTAAACTTATTATGATAAATTAGCTAACGTAAATATACGTGCATATGCATGAATTTAGTTTGTGGACATTAGGCGTGCATGAAAATATAAATATATAAATGTGGTGAGAAAGTTTATATATGTGTGTATATTTGATAAGTCTCGTTTTAGGACTTGGTTATTGGTCAGTATAACGTGCTTAATTGGATGATATCTGCAAAATAGTTGCTAAAGTGTGCAGGATGATGTACTAAGTCAGGAGGAAAATGTCGGAAGAGATGCAGGTGAAAAGAACGCAAAATGCTGTTATACTGACTAGGATGCATGCCATAAAGCTTGAGCACAAGATAGAGCGAATTGCTACAAGGGATCATCTATCTAGAAGGGGCAGAATCGTCAACTCAAGAGAAGGAGCAACCCTAGGGTTTGGGGCAGGCCTCTCTATAAATAGAAGATCAACATTGAAGAAACATTGTACATGCTTAGACCATTTCTTAGATAAAATTTACTGTATTCCCTTAGATAGCTTAGTTAACTAGTGTTCACTTGAAGTTTCCGGCCACGCTGCCAGGAGAGGGAGTCTACCGCCTGTCTAGCCAGTCCACCACCATCGTTCCAGAAGTTCATCCAGCTTCTGAGGAGCACAACACCCCTTTACATGCTTTCTTAGTTTAAGTACTTGCTTTACTCGCACTTGACTTGGATTTCAGTAGTTACTTTGTTGGAAACATCTTTTGGTTCGATAATCATGAGTGCATTGAAATTTATTATGGTTTTATTTCGTGTTTCAGCTTGCTTATGCTTTCTTTCAGCCTAGTTAGATAGATCTTGTAGTTTACGTTGTTTGTTGTTGGTCAAGCGTTTGGATCTGCCTTAGTTAAGTTAGATCTAGTGTTTCTTCAAGTTTCTCAAGGTTTCAATTGTTCGTTTCTTCTGAAAATACATAGATCTGAGTTTTCCGCCACCTTGCATGCTGATCTGTGTGCACGCTCATTGTTTTCTGCCTGACCAGTTGCATGGATTTAATTTCTCGCCTAGATCTAAGTTTAGAGTTGTGATTTTGGGTTAGATCTAAGTTGTTTGATTCCGACTTCAAGCATTCATCCATGGAAGTTTTGTTTCTGGTCATTTTTTGTTTGCTTGGTGAATAAGAGAAGGTCGCAATCAGCCTGGGGACCACCTTTTACTTTAGCTACTTTTTTGTTTTGTCCTTTGCTTTTTCAATTTTTTTTCTGCATGTCCAGGTAGTAGTTACCCAGTGAGTTTGTTATTCCTTTTTGCTTTTGTCTATCCACTTAGGGTAAAGTTTCACTTTTCACATCCACACTAGTTGTCCATCCTTCACTTTCACATACACATCCCGTAGCCTTCACTTTTCATTGCCTAGGTAAAACTCAACCCCAAGCGTGGTAGTTAACCAACCCCTTCCAGAATGTCATCGCAAGTGTATCTCGCCTACATCCATCTATGTGGGATCGATCCTTTACTCCGCTATACTAGCCAGTAAAAATAAATTAAGGTATTGATAGCAGGTCTAGGGTAAAGGTCCAACGATATAGCTAGGTCTAGGTATCCTCCTTACTGGTTGAAAAGCCTGCACTCTAACCAATGCTCTTTCAATATTCATATATACAAAACGTAAATGAATGTGAGTAATTGAATTATTAAATAAAATTTAAAAATAAAAGATAGGTTTAGCTTAGTAAGAGAAACGTGTCGCCCATTTATCACTTCATGATTAAGATGTCAAAAAGGAATGCTTGGGTATTGAACCCTACACATGAATCGATCCTTCCATTTCTTTTGGGTAAAAAAAAGGAAACTGATTCCTATTTTATATAGAACAAGAGAAAAATTATGGAAGAGATGATTCTTATTTTGCAAGTATGTAGTGCTGATGCACTAATTTTTTAGCTCTATAACAACTTGTAAGTATACAAGGCTGAGACAGTATAGCTAAAGGTCATTACCGGATATCGAACACATAGAAAACAGACACAAATTGTCTACCTTCTACAAAGCTTCTTTTACTATTTAGAGAAACAAAATAGTTTGGAACTTTTAAAAATAAAAACTTGTTAAAAGCAAATAAAATAACTATTGCAGATAAAACACAGAGATTAAGACAAATAAGATAAGGGAATTATAGGGATGTGCTTTCACACTTATGGTTATACAAATTCCAACTACAACACTCTAGCACAGTTCATACTTCAATAGAACAAGTCACATAAGTAATGCCCATGCGGCACAAAGTACATTACAGACACTAGGGCGTCAATCCTAGATTTGTAACTCCTAAAAGCTCCTAAGACCCTCGAGATGTCCTCACTCTCAATTAACAGTGTCGTTTTAAAGGAAGCTAATTGTAGTGTCAACTAAACTCTTCTAACTCGCCAACCTTCTCTCACGACTATGTAGCAAGTCAATAGATCATCACAAAATGTGTCACTCAAACGCGAAGCAATTATCCAACACTTAGAATAGAAACGAAGTAATGAACAAAACAGATATTAAATAAATAGGAACTGTATAACCAAAGTCGTTACTAACACATCTCTAGAATTCTATGAATTTAGTTACACATAATTGAATAATCTAAAGACATACTCCCTCAGTTCTTTAAAAATAGCAACTATTTCCATTTTGGGGCGTTCCTTAGGACATGGACCCCACAATCCACTAACTCTACTTTCGCTACTTTTTCTCTTCCACTCTCTTACTTTACTCATTTTTCTTTTCATCTCTCTTACTTTACCAATTCTTCTCACTTACTTTACCAATTGTGCATTAAAACCCGTGCTGTTTCAAATGTTTCTATTTTTTGAATACGGAAGGAGTAGTTTCTAGGGGAAACAATAAAAACATAAGAACTAGAGTAGTAAAACCCTAAGGTTGAATCCTTGTAGCCTTCATCTTCTCTTGAATCCTTCTTCAAACCCTTGAATTTTGATTAACAGTGTAGAACTCTCAAATATCACTCTCTAGAATTATGCAGCAAACTGAAGTTCCTTAATGATGAAGCTTGAGGGGGTATTTATACCCCAATTTTCGCGTACCATAATTATGGTAAATATTCAGCATAGTATGGTAAATCTTGGGGAGAAAGTAGGTCAAATCTGTGCGCTGCGTTTTCCCAGCAGTCGCTGTGCATTGATCTGTAGTTTCTGTCTCTCGATCAGGGGTCACTGCTCCTGTTTCAGCGGTCACTGGAAATCATCTCGTAGCTATTGGAACTTCTAGAGTGGTCGTTGGGCGTGTTCCTCTTTTCAGCACAACTTTCCCGGAGCGGGCCGCCACTTGTTCAGAGGTCTTTGGCGACCAGCGGTAGCTGGCGGTGTTGCAGCGGTTGCAACTTTGACTTTTAGCTATCTCACAAAACACGTCAAAATACCAAAATAGATAAAATATGCAATTTATGGACATGTAAAACAATTTTGACATTTAAAACGGACCAAATAATGACCGTAAAATAGTGCAAAATCCGAGCGTATCAAGTACTCGATAGAAATAAATATTGAAAGGGTTGGATGAGAAGATGAGTAAATAAAACGGGGAGAAAGGAGTAAAGATTGTAGAACAGGAAGATGAATCAAGCAAGTGGTTAAGATTATTTATCGAAATCAGGTGCGTATAAATATAATTTTACATGTGTTGTATGTTTCTTTGCTATGTGGTTTATTAAAGTGAATATTTGGATTATGTGACGTGAATATGATATAGTTATGTGCTATTTAATATCATCAATTGTGGAATATGATAGGAATACGCAATGCAATTGATAGGTTTTACTCATGAATTTGGGTTTATTTGAATAATTGGATTAAAGAGGTTCTGTGACAGTCTTGCCTTGTGTCTGATATTAATGGCAATAGACCTATGGGTCATATAAAATGGCAATGGACCTACAAGTCATATATACAATGGCAATGGACATTCGGGTCATATATGTGTATACAATGGCAATAGGACCTACGGGTCATATTATACAATGGCAATGAACCTTCAAGTCATAATCCTATATATATATATATATATATATATATATATATATATATATATATATATATATATATATATATATATATATATATATATATATATTCGTGATCATATGATAACCCCTATATATCGTAATAACCCTATAACCAAATCTGGACCACACATATTTCTAATCATGCGGTTGAGATTCAAACTTAGATTTACTTCATAAAAAAAAGCGCGGGGTAAAACTGTCATTTCCCTCATTTAATTTCTGAATTTCACCAAATATCATGTAAAATGATAAAATGATATGTTTATTGCATAGAATGATAGTTTTGCCGGATAGAATGATACTCTGAGTTGATAAAATGATACTTTTGACTGACTGATAAAATGATAGGTTTATTGCATAGAATGATAGTTTTGCCGGATAGATGATACTCTGAGTTGATAAAATGATACTTTTGACTGAGTGATAAAATGATAAAATGATAAAATGATAGGTTTATTGCATAGAATGATAGTTTTGCCGGATAGAATGATACTCTGAGTTGATAAAATGATACTTTTGACTGACTGATAAAATGATAAAATGATAGGTTTATTGCATAGAATGATAGTTTTGCCGGATAGAATGATACTCTGAGTTGATAAAATGATACTTTTGACTGACTGATAAAATGATTTTGCCAGATAGAATGATACTCTGAGTTGATAAAATGATACTTTTGACTGACTGATAAAATGAGCGAAATTCGGAAATTAAATGAGCGAAATTTGGATACGTAAATTTTATCATGAGCGAAATGACATATTTACCCCCGTGCTTTTTTTTATGAAGTAAATCTAAGTTTGAATCTAGACCATGTGATTTTAAAAATGTGTGGTCCAGATTTAGTTATAGGGTTATTACGGAAATTGGGGTTATCATTATAATGCACCCCTATATATATATATATATAGGGTTTTGATCCATGCAAAACCATTCTTAATACAAAAATGCAGAACCAAGCATACAAAAGTCATTTTTAGGTCATTGTAAGCTTATTTTTACGTCATTATAGTAAGGATGACATGAAATGATCTGAACATGACCTCAAACCCAAAGTTTATAATATGACCTAAAACTGTTTTACAATGACCCTCCGTGTTTTTGTTTAATTATTGACCATTGGATTGTCAAATCTCATGGTCAGGATTTGGTATTGAGATCAAGTTTTGTATTGATCATTTTCCTATATATATATATATATATATATATATATATATATATATATATATATATATATATATATATGTATAAAGGCAATGAGACATTCGGGTCATATACAATGGAATCCCGGGCAGATACCAGGCTTGATGTGTCACGGAGTAATAAATTGAAAAGAGAGGCATACGCATATTGATATGAACTTGTTTATGATATTATTGCTTCTGATTATTTGTGTTGGTCTTGTATTTGATACGTGACTACTTCATTTTAAGTCGTTTGTGTTTATTATAAATGTATACATAAAAGGGGTTGGGGTATGACCAAAATAGTATTGCACAACCCATATAGGCTTTGACTACTTATCGTGAAAGGTTGCAATGTCAGTTTGTATATATCTAAGCCTTACTGAAATAAGATGACATTGTTGTGGTATAACACTGAATGGATCTAATAACAAGACATATCTTTATGTTATCTACTGAAAGATGAGGTCTTGATAAACAATCATTTCTTAATCAATATAGTTAGTATTGAGCACACGTTCTTAATTATGCACTACTTTGACTTATCAAATGGTGCAGATTTTTCGAAACCCAATAATCCTAATATCTTGGGAAGTGATGATCAATATCTAGCGATGCTATGATTGTTGTTAAGTTAAAACGCCCGCCTGGTGAGTCTGGTTTGGTAATGTCCTCAAGAGGATCTCGAAACAATGTCTTATTATTCGGAATCTAACTATTTAGAATTTAATTATTCCATGAATAATAAATAAGCGTTTTTTGTTGAGTCCACTCTTGGAATTAACAAGATATCACATTAATTAATAAATGGGCATTTATCTCTATAGCGCGGGAAATAACCTTCTAAAAATGGAAACCCGGATTACTTGTGATTTCGGATTTGGATAGGTGAATCAATATTATTAATGTAGTGGCTGATAATAATATTCCAATTAGAGCTTAAATTAAATAGGGGTTCAATTTAATTAGATAAAAGCCAATTGAGGGTGGTCTGCATTCAAACCTCCATAGATCCCTGATTGGGCCCAATATGTAACTTAATATAAATAATAATATAAAGGAGAGACGGAGAAACCTAATACTCATAACTTTCATCAATCACTCTCTAAAAGGAGGCTCTGATTTCTTCTCCTACTTTGTGTGGGAGTTATGTCTTCTTTATTCAAGTCATATATATTTTTATAAGACCAGCCCACGTTGATCGAAATATAGTCCGGGAACCAGTCAGAAGATCTGAGGTCTAGTATTAGAAATCATCACGTGGAGAAGTAGCGAGCCATCTAAGATTCTTTGGAGAATCAAGGTAATAAATCCTCTCCGTAGGAAAGTATGTTTTAGGTTTCAGTTAATCAAAAGCATGTTTTAATTCAAGTTTTAAGCATGATACATGTGATAATTGCGCGAATAGAATTTGTCTAAATAATCTGCTATATAGATCTAATTCTCTGATTTATTTGTTATTCCGCTGCCAACCCCATCTGTCACGACCGCCCTTCTAGGGTATAATAAATGCGGCGATCGCGACTTAAACGGACTTAAATATAACAAGGAAAATAGGCTAGGGTTTCATCAAGGAGGTTTGACCGACATACTAAATGAACAATTAAGTATAAAATAAGAAGGGGACTCGGGTTTAAAATAATGAGTTAGGCCGGCAATTAATACTCAAAGGAAACGATTAAGAGTTTGACATTATCCAATAGAATCACAAGAAAACAATAACCGGACAAATTTAAGTTCGGCCCAACAACTAATAAGTAAAAGAAATATCGCAGCGGAAAACGACCAAGAGAAGGAGTGACGTCATGTGTGAAGACACAACGACACCCATACTTCAAAGATAAACATTTAATTCTTCAAGTTACTTGCTCAACACCACCAACCTCTCGCCGCCGCTCAACCTACACGTAAGGAAAACACATGCAGGGCTGAGTACTATAAAGATACTCAGTGGACTTATGCCGAAAACATTTTCATAAAAATTATTATTTATCTATCATGCCATACGTAAGTAACCATCAGGGTTAGCTTTAGAAAGGCCCGAGGCACTCAAAATCATTTCCCATTGTAAAAAGTCGACTTATCAGTCATTTTCCCATAGATGTTAGCCATATCCGCACATACATGACAAGGAATGCGGCCGCAAACCATGTCACTAGACCGGCCAACCCGTACGCTGACACACGGTCTACCATTGGTGTACACTAATCCAAGTAGAGTTTGCGGCTCTACGAGGACCCGAATTCGATTTAAATAATAGTGGCAAAAGTCACATCAGATAGGCACGTTAAAACCAAACAAGGCATGATAAACACAATTTCATTCTCATCGGTAAAATACTTAGGACATCGTCCTTATTTAAAAGAAAGCCCACCTCGACTGCTTAGATTTCAAGTATTTCCTTTCTCTTGCTGTCACGCTGAGAGCGCGAGTTATCACCTTTACATTATGTGTATCACAATCAGTCTCAAATACCGACTCAAAATCATGCATGTCCCCAACGTTTTCCTTTTTCCCCATCTTTGAATAACACATCACGTCATCACATATATAAATCATGTATATCACTTATAACAACATATTTGTTTTTGTAAAGATAGAAATCTGGCAGCACTGAACAACCATTTTATAAAAATTATTAAAAACTCACCCAACTTCTGTTGGGGCTAAAATTTTACCACAATGCAGTAGACTCATCAAATAACTTCCAGTTAAATATTCATGTCAAAATAACCTTTTTAGGTCGGTCAAATCGAAAACGTAACCTACTGGTCGAGAAAACATTTTCCGGCAGAATTGCGCAGTCAACTTCAAAAATTCACCAAAAATTCATCTTCTGTTCAAATGAGTTGAAATTCACACACAATATAGAAGACATCATGAAGTTTACTTATTAAAATGAATCGAATAAAAAGGAGTTCATTTGGCCAGTCAAAAACATGTCGGAATCTACTGTCCGAATCCACAGTTTTCAATGCTTAAAAATTCGAATTAGGGTTTTATCCCCATTCATTCAAACACAACCTTTTCATGGTTTTAACACACAAACATGCTTAAAAGAGTCCTCACACTCATGTTTTCATATAATCATACATCATTCACCAATGATTCATTAAATCTTCATACAATTTCATTCAAAATGCATACACACATACAAATACAAATTCCCACCGATTAAATCCTTAGATTTGAAATCCCTACACTCACTATATGCATGAGGGAGTCAAAAGAATGTTTAGATGGAGAGGAATGAAGAATAGAGGTTTGATTGTACCATTCTTGAACGAAACAATCGGTAGAAATGAATATAACTCTTGATTCTTCAACAAACTCTTGGCGAATCGAAAGGATCTTGAGTAGAGTAGAAGAACAAGTGTTGGAGGAGTGGGGAAGAGAGAATGGGCGTGTGAGAGAGAGTGTAGGAGTGTGGGATTGGGTGGCTAGGGTTTAGGTTTTAGTTTAGTCTCTATTTATAGAGTTGAAAATAAAATATCCCACAATTAATTTGAAGATTTGGGAGAATAAATTAAATAAAGATTTGAGGGGATTTGAGGGAGATGATTGGCGTGAATTTGAGGGAGGAAATAAGGAGGAATTTTCGAAAATCTTGGCTATTTAATTAGCATTTGATTTAATTTGGTATTTTCACGGAGTAGAATAAAATAATACGGAGCAGAAAATTAATAAAAATCCTCCCAAATTATATGGTAGTAGGCGTGTGATTTATTTCTCCTAGGAATAATTTCCAAATCTTTAATAAATTAAGGTAAGGTAAGATTTGCTAGGATATTCCAATTAAATCATGGAAAGAAATAAATAAGGGATCAAAATAAATAATGAATAATTCTCACCTCCCAAAAATGGGGAGATTTTGAAATCCCCCTTAGAAAAATTATAGGGATCGATTTTTCCTCATGAAGAAATAGGATAATTAGGCTTTGGATTTAATTTGGATAATTATCACAAGACAAATAATTAAATCCAAGAAAAATAGAATTCCTCTCCAACAATTAACAGTGGTCGAAATTTCTCAACAAAAGGGTAAGGTAATTATTGATGATCCTATTTAAATCTCACTCCCCAAAAAAAATAATTTACTGCAATATATATTTCATTCCGCATCAATTAATTAAAGCCACGTCATAAATCGACGAATTTGACTCGGTCAAATCAGAATTAGGTCACCAAAGCAAATACATAACAATTCGTCATTTAATTACGGCAATAAAAAATATAATTAAAATCGTCTTAGGATTCGAAAATTAGGGTTCGAAAAGTGGGGCGTTACACCATCAGTAGGGGCAACTTTGCAGGAGTGCTAACGAAGCAACTAGCTGGAATGGAGAAAGAGATCACCACCCATTTACCATTGTGCAATGGCTCAGCCATTGGGTTGGTAGATCACCAGCTAACGCCTTGTGCGAGTATGAGGAAGAGATCACCACCCATTTGTCGTTGTTCCTTGCGGACAATGAACCTTAAGGAGTGAGTATTGTTGCATGCATGATTATCCATACATCACATGCAACACATGATCACGTTCCATGCACCCTGAAATATCTAATGACAAGAAAATAAAGATTGCATCGTAATGGAATAAATTACACCCATTTTCGATTTTATGCTTTAGCTCTGTATTTTCCCTTTATTGTTTTTCTTCGTTCTTGAGTAATTTCTGTTGTAATTCGTAGTTCCTTTATTTATCCATTATCCAATTTCAATTTGATTGGCGTACTATCATTGTTAATTCTGTTTGTGTATGAAATTACGGTGAAATCTGATACGAGCACAACCCCGATCGTCATCGAAGGGCAGTGAGAGGGGACCTGACTACGAAACGGTCGACAGAGGAAGGAGCGCGCCGTCTGCGATCAAGGAGCCTCGGCCTGGACACCGGACTCGCCCGCCGACAGATGGGGAGAGTTTGTCTCTCGTTAGTTATTCAAATCACTAAGTAGTTAGTTTAGTTAATTATTTTATTTTTGTAATTAGTTTCATTTTCTTAAATAGGTTAATTATTTTAATTTGTCTCCTTTTTTTATTAGGTTTATTTTTTAAACATTATAAATAGGCGTGTGTTATCTCTTTTTCAATCAATGAATATCAATTTACACTTCATTGTTTTTCTTTGTCGCTTTCTTGTTCTAAAACCCTAAATTTTCAAGTGATCGACGGGATTATCCCGCCTTCCGAGACTTCTTACTGCAAGATTCCGGCATCGTGATAAGGCAAAACCCCTATCAAAATCACAGCAAAATGATTAATATCTCGAAAACACAGTCAAATAATGGGTTCCACTTTTGAACAATTGCATATCTATCTACAACAACAAAAGTGAAATTAAGAAAATTAGTTACGATAGATCTGCTAAGAATAATAGTAATAATAATTATATATTGTTGAGTGTGCGTATATTTAGATCAAAAGTTTAAAATTGATATCCAGTATATGTAGTCAAATCTTGTGAAATAAGAATAAGTATCGATTATATTTTAATATACAATTTACGGCAGATTAGTAATTTATTAGAACTGGTTAACTGGTTAATATACAATTCTATTTATATATTTTAATCAGCTACATTAATACACGAACTCAAGAACTCAATGGATATTAGCCCAAACAAATTAAACAAGAAATTGATGGAGCAAAAGTCTAACAAATTAATCAAACACTGAAACACAAAGAACATTTTTTTTTGCAAAAAAAACATATGAATTGAAGAACGGTGATGAAAGAAGGAGGCTCATATAAAATTCAGTTATCTTCATTATGTCAATTTACACAAAATTAAGGCATATTCTACATTGATCTTAATTAAAACCTCATAAAATTACATGTCCAGAGCCTTTGTCCTAGCGGCAAGGAGCTTAGACATTATTGCATGAGGTTTATTTGTAATTTCCTCTCTTATATAGGAGTTAATTTTAGAAAAAAAAAACTCACAAAATTACCCAATTCCAAGAAAGGCATATTCTACATTGATCCTAATTAAAACTCACAAAATTACCCAATCCAAGAAGTCAAGAACAATTACACAAGAACATAGGAAAACTTTGGCTCAGATTCGATTAGGAATCGTCACAACCCACACCACCATCCACTCGAATCAGAATATCCAACAACCGAATTAACCTACGACAACCATGAAGCCAACAACCGAATTAGCCTACGACAGCCATGGAGCCACTACCACCAGAGGCATCCACTGCCGCTGCACGATGGAGAAAATGACGATTGTCATCAGTCGATGGCAACATCGGAAAAATATGTTGCGAGATGAGAGGGTTGACAAAGTAGAGAGGGAAAGACCGGTGAAGTTGGGAGGGGAGAGGGGAGAATGGAAGGCAAACAATCGAGAGGCGGGAGAGAAGGGCACACCAAATTGAGGATGAGAGAGAAGTGGAAGAGAGAGGAGGATATAATGGAGAGTGAAATTTCAATACAACTAAACTTGCATTATCACAGGGGAGGCAGAGATTAATAACTGGACTAAATAGTTAAAATAACGCGGTTCGAGACGGGCCGACAAAAAATAACAAGGGCCTCCCTTTTTCTCATTTTGCAGACCAAACATCAATATTACACTGTTTAAGCAATATAAATCATCTTGAACTTGACTAAACCTATTACCAAATGACTCCTAAGAGCTTAAGGGGGGCTCCAATTAAACGAAACACGCCATTTCCTTCCCGAATTGGTATTTCTCCATCCGCAAACCCTAATGTCTGGAGATGGATTAATCATGACAGAGGACCAAAAGGCCTTACCTTCGGACTCCAAAATGTTGTTTGATCTCCACGATTACGAGTCCAAAATTTCCTCCCCCAGGGTAAACAAGCTTCTTATACTTTTCTTTCCTTGATGATCAATTTGTCTATTTAGATGACTTGATGCGCCTCTACATAGTTAGGGGTGATTTCCAATTCCATTTTGTGATTGATTAGGTTATTGTTTGTGCCATAGATCTGAACTTGCATTAAATATGGAGAAGCTGCATCAAATTTGAAAATTGGTTCATGTAAGCTTTAATTGTAGAGGAGAGGCGATCAAGGAATAACTGATTGAGAGTTGTAAATCTGTTAACTTCTGTAAAATTGCTTCTGTTACAAGATGAAAGAGAAGCTACATCTAATTGATTTTTAAGTTCTGTAAAAGGACTTCTTGCATGATGCTGCATCATAGTTCTAGTCACATTCTCTTTATGCCTTTTGGTTGGATGTAATATGCTTATTTTGTTGGTAAACTTGTATAGCCCATATTCACGAAACAATTTAAGTGAGCGTGCAATTCTGCCCTCGTGATTTTTGATATCATTGCAACCCTCTCAATATCCAGGCTTCTGGAAATTATCATACACATATAGGAGACTGTAACACGGTGTTAGAAAGAAATGATGTGTGTAAGTCCATGAATCTTCACCTCAATAAAGAGGTTAAAATGATGCCGACTGAGGTGGATGATAGATGGAAAATGGACCTAGATGATGGAAGTCAAAAGCTTGATAAATATTTCTATTATGACACTCCACATTTTGAAGAAACGGGTGTTTGGATGCCGGTATCTATTCCACCTTTGCCAGAATGTAAACAAGCAGAATGGAAGAGGGGTCTCTATTCAAATGGAGGTTACATGCCTGAAGGTGATTCGGGTTGGAATGAGTTTATTGGAGAAGATAAGCCAATGACCATGTGGGATGTGGTTCTCGACATGTTGCTGGCAACCGGAGGCAAAGTCAAATCTCTTACTTCTGGTGATATTCAAGGATATGGAATATCTTGGGTGACGAGCCATGTTTTAGACAAAGCATGGCAAGAGATGGCACAATCTCTCACAGAGGCTAACTTCGGCAAAATGAAGGACATCCTGGACGCAGTGCCACCGAAGTGGTTGCCTGATAGTGCAGCTTCTACGTGCATGCTGTGCAATGTTCGTTTTCACCCTATCATGTACTCAAGACACCATTGCAGATTTTGTGGGGGGATTTTCTGCAATAGTTGCTCCAGAGGACGGAGCTTGATGCCTTCAAAGTTCCTGACAAGTGACCCTCAACGAGTCTGTGATGTTTGCTGTGTACGTCTTGAGTGTGTCCAACCATGTTTGATGAACCGAGTAAGTCGTGCAGCACAATCACCTACCCATGATCTGACAGATCTAAGCACATTAAGATCTTGGCTCAACTTTCCATGGGGTCAGTCTATGGAGCATGAAATATACAAAGCAGCAAACACCCTGCAAGGTTATACTAAGGTATGCTTTCTCTCTCCCCCGTGCATTAGGGTGACACCATGTTTAGAGTGACACCATAACACTAATTCTAGCCCTTAGAGCATACAGGCACATAACGATGCAATATTTATAGAGTAACACGGCAATCTGGTAACAGACAGAAAAATAAAGAATAATGATTTTGCCCTTTAGTGTTTTTTTATGTTCCAATTTAATTGAAATAGGCTGCTACATGGCAGCTTGAGATTCACACGATCTTCAGATCTAACGGCCTAAAATGGTGGTATGATGTTATAATAAAGAGGGTTGTCATATTAATACATCCCTATACATATATAAAGTACTCCTATATATACACATGTGCTTCCACTGCATACTATGCAGTTGTGTCACCTATTTCATTTTTTCATATTAGCAAAACTTGTGTTCAGAAACAGAATAAATGAGAGAGAGAATTGCACATATAAATAAAAACTATCATACAAAGATTTTTAACTCATATTGGGATTTGAAGGACAGTGTGAGAAGCCTGTTCCGCTGTTCGTGGGTATGAACCCTGAGTCAAGTGCTCATGTGGTTGAAGTTAATTATTTCATTTTATGAGGTTGAATGAAGGGTCCTTATGCTGGGACGTATTCTATTCACTGCAGGTTGGATTTGTGACACCTGAAATGTCCATACCTGGTGCAATCCTGAAGCAAGCCAAGGGCCTTGCTATCTTAACTGTTGCAAGAGTCGGCTTAATGGTAACCTACAATGTAGGCACAGGATTAGTGGTTGCACGAAGAGAAGATGGATCTTGGTCTCCACCATCAGCAGTCGCATGCTTTGGCATTGGCTGGGGCGCACAGGTGTGTAAATGAGCGAACTTCTTTTTTATTTTATGACTTTACTCTGGTTATCATAACAATTACTTTGTCTTGTACTTTATTGCTCATTATTCCTATTTCAATAAAATATATCACCTTTTACTGTTAAGCCTTTTCTCTTCGATCTTTCGTGAGTTTGCACAAATGTTTGGATTTGAGAGAAAAAGGGAATCCCAGATAAGCAAAAGCATTGATTATACCCCTATGGTTCATTTGATTTTACAGGCTGGTGGGGAAGTGACTGATTATATTATTGTGTTGAGAACAAATTCTGCTGTCAACACATTTAGCGGGAATGCCCATTTGTCAGTTGGGGCAGGATTAAGTGCTGCCGTTGGCATTGTTGGAAGGGCTGTTGAAGCTGATGTACGAGCTGGTGATGGTGGTTTTGCTGCTTGCTATACATACAGCTGCAGTAAAGGTAGTCACTTTCATGCCCTTTGCATTCAGGCATTTTATAAAAGTTCCTTTCTCCTTTAAAGCTAATGACATATTTAATCTTTTGTCATGCTCTAATGACCAAACTAACTATTAGTCTATTGTTAATGTTATAATGTTTGATGTTTATGCCGTTGGCATGGTAAATTGTTGCATCGCAGGTGCATATGTTGGTTGCTCTCTTGGAGGAAATGTGGTTAGAACGCGAAATCAAGAAAATTGTAAGTTTTACGGTAACCCATCAATCTCAGCATCAGAGATTCTTTGTGGTTTGATGCCACGGCCTCCGGCTGCTTACATATTATATCAGGCATTATCAGAACTTTACGACAAGCTCAATTAAAGTGACATACCCAACTATATTCAGTTCTCATCCCATCTAAGTGCATATGTATATATCATTGCTATTTTTATGTGAATCTTTCATATTCATTAATCAACTTGTACCGGGAAAATTGCTCAATACAAGTATTTACATTATTTAAACTTTCAAGATTTGTGCCGACATTCAATCTTGATATTTGAAGTATATTTAATTTGTCACAGCGAATAAGCATCAAGATAAACTGACTATTCATGATATGTAGATAGTATTTAGCAGAACAAAATTTCTATGCAAACTATGATACTTATGAAATTATCCTCCCTCCACATAACTACTGTCTGCTTCCACTTGACGCCGCATAATTCATCTGCATGTGATAATACCACCAATCTTTTAACAAGCGAGTCATGGTGATCTACCTGGCATTCGAGCTCCCAAGTGTGAGCTCGAGTTCATCCGCCCCGCAATCTTCGTGTATCGTCTCTCCTTCCCATGGCTTCACAAGATCTGTCGTGCTGCTGCTCCTGAATACAAACTCGTTTGGGATTACCCGAGCCAAGGGGATATCAGCAGGGGAGCACGCTCTGCTCCGGCCCGGTGTGCACATGAGAGATCCATTCCGTGTCAGGTCCTCCACGCTGAACCCAAATGGGTTTGAGGAAACAAGACGGAACGTTGGAGAAGTCGTCCCACTCTGGCTAGCATGAGTCCCCTGGTACCACATCTGGTGTCTTGGGCTGGGCGGTGTAGACAATGGAAGCAACGGGTGCTGGGTCCCCAGACGAGTGTATGAACTGCCCCAGTCTGTGGCAGGCCGTGGAGTTCCAAGGGTTGGGGAGCTTGAGGGAGGGGTCACGGGAGCCACCCCCGTGCAAGTAGTGGTGCATGAACTTGAATGGCAGGTCCGATGAAGAGAGATTTCGGAGCCATGGAATGAGAGAGTTGCCATCTGTAGGGATGGGATTGCAGGAGCAGCTTTGTTGGTAAGGTGAGCATGCGCTACCTGAAGCTGCTGATATGGAACCCTTGATGAAATCCATCCTGTCCGCCGGTTTCCATCCCTGTAATCAAACATTTGATCTCAACAAAAATATATATACCAAAAACATTGATAAAAAGATATAACCATAATAATTTACAATAAAAAGATATACCTTTGAAAACAAGACACTCTTCATAATATTAGACATAGCTTCATCTAAACTACTCCCTCCGTCCACTCAAGATGTCAACTTTCTTGATTGACATGATATTTTAGCAGTAGTTAGGTGCCGTGAATAAGGAGAAAAAGTGGTTGAATATTTTAATAAGAAAAGAGGAGAAAGAAATTTATTTTCAAATATAGAAAATGAATATCTTGAGTAGTATAAATTAAAAGGAAAATGTAGACATCTTGAGTGGGACGGGGGGAGTACTTATTTATTCTGCCCCATTAAATATAAAACATTTATTTTAGTACATAATTTATAGTGTAGTATTATTTTGTGAGTTAAATGAAGAGGAAATAAAGTAAGAGAAAAAATAAAATAGAAATGCTATTAGAATACTCCTTTCATTCACCCATTATCGTCTCATTTTGTTATTTTCGTCTGTTCACCAATGTCTCATTTACTTTTTTACTACTTTTGATAATGGACTCTACATTTCACTATCTTTATCTCACTTATATTTTATTATAAAATTAATACTCTCTCCATCCCACATATTCTTTATTACAAAATTTATACTGTCTGCGTCCCATAAGGGTATGTACTCTTTCATTTTTAGTTCGTCCCGTAAAAGTATGCACTTTCTAATTTAAAATAACTCTTTTATCACTATTGAGGTGAGACTCATTCTCACTAACAATATTTTACTTACTTTTTCTTTTTATTTCTTTCATGCCCAACCAAAAGTACATAGTTTTGTAGTAGCATGGAGAGACAATAATAAAGTAGAATTCATCTTCTACTAACTTTACTTTATATCTCTGAAAATCCATGTCCAATCAAACTAGAACTTGTATTGATGGACGAAGGGGACGGAGTACGAACTACAAATTGTGATAAACTAAAATTTGATATCCTGGGGCAAAACAGGCTTATAACAAAGGAATGGGATCACTGCTATGGAGGGGTGCACTGCAGGATGTGTTGTCCCTAACGACCTAATATTTTACTCATCAAATATTTTTTTTAAAAAAATTATAAAATAATAGGGTGTGAGGGACAACATCCATGTTGGGATGCACCCGTAGGAGGTGTTGTCCCTCACTACCCAATATTTTATTCATCAAACAAAATTTTTAAACTTATAAAATAATAGTGTGTGAGGCAGCACCCATACTGTGCACCCCTCCACAGCATGGTATC
>NW_024599357.1:0-45251 GCF_004379255.2 Salvia splendens | reverse complement strand
GATCCATTAAAGGATCCGAAGGAACCACTAAAAGTGGAACCAACCGATCCACTCGAGGTGGATCCACCAGTGTGCCCAAGGGGGTTAACGAACTCCCAAGGGGTTGTTGATGAAGATGGGTAGCGCCCTGGAGTGGGCATCATCGTCAGAATCGACGAAGTGTAGACCGGTCCAGTGGTCGCCATGGTGGAGGGAATGGTGGCGGTGGAGGTGGCAGCAGCGGTGTTGGATTCAGTCGACATCTCCAGCAAAAGGTGTTTTAAGTTTCGAAAGTTTTAGTTCAGTTTATAGGTCCAAATTCCATCAAAGGGAAGCTATCTCGTCTTGCGATTGTTGGTTTCTGGAATTACAAGAGATAACAACAGGGCGTAATACAACCCAAAAGAAGGAATACAGAATGGAAAACTGAAACTGAATTACAATGAAAGAATCGAAACAAAGAACCGTGAACAGTGTTTAGCCGAGTCGAGGAGTCCTCTTCCCGCAAGACGAGATACGCCCCGGTAGTGCTCTCGGTTAGGCGTGTCGTCCCCAAAGGTAAAACGGCTACGTCTCTGGTGAAGCAGCACCGCAATCAACAGAGCTCCGGCGAACTGGATGGAGCACGTGGCAGCTTTGATTGTGCCACGCTTGACGACGTGTCAAGCCACTTGGATTGTTGACTCAGCGGTGGTCTAAAAAGATTACTACGGGTCCAGACCCGAGCCCAAAGACCAATTGCCAAGATCCAAGTCCAAGTCCAAGTCCAAGATCGGGACTGGGCCCGGGCCCGAGGCCCGCGACCAAGATCGGGACCGGGCCCGGGCCCGAGGCCCGTGACCACCGGCTCGGGCGGGCGGGCGGCGGCGGCGCGCGCGTGTGCGCGCGTGTGGGCTCTTTCACCCATCTTGGTCCACTATAATTATTAAGTAACATAAAGTCACTTAATTTAAACACATTAAAAGATGTGTCACTTCTCCAATGTGGGATAATTAACACTAGTTAATTATTCCCTAAGCTCAACTCCAAGCTTTAATTAAAAGCTAATTATGCCCAACTTTAATCCACTATTTCTCACTCACCGGAAATCGGATTTGAGAAAGTGAATATACTACATTTATCTACGTAAAGTGTAGATCGACGCTATATCATTTAATTTTACAAAATTAAATGTCTCGTCATATTTATTATTTGGTCAAAATCCATTGACCGAGCATATTTAATCCATGATTTTTACACTAACAAATAAAATTAGCCATCAACTCAATGCAATGATAACTAATTATAATTAGTTAGATATGTATATAGATAATTTAATATTTCCAAATTAAACTATGTAATGAGATTGCTTATGAGCAAATAATGTTATAGACCAATTATAATGAATTAATAATATAAACACAAGCTCAATTGCATATATCATGATACAAATAAGTGAATTTTACTCTGAATATGAATTTTTTTAATTAAGATAAATTAAAAAGGAAAAATATGCCCTTCAATTGATATATTATATACTCTCTTCATCCCACAATAAGAGTCATATTTTGTTATTTCGGTCTGTCTCACAATAAGAATCATATTTCACTTTAATCATAAATGGTAAGTAGACATCATATTTTATCAACTTATTCCACTCACAATTTATTATAAAACTAATACATACAAGTGAGACTCATAACTAAATAGGTCTCTTATTGCGGGACAAAGGGAGTATTACTATAATGTATGCTCCCTCCATATATAGGCTTAATTTTCTTTTTCGTCTGTCTCATGCCAATAGTCTATTCCTGTTTAAGAAATCTTTTTACCTTTTTTACTTTATCATTCATGAATCTTAGAGCAACTGCAGTGGTGCTCTTGCCAAGAGCACCCGTCGTGCCGTCGGCGCGACGAGTAGCATGCTCGCCGTTATGCTCTTGCCGACGGTACGATTGTGCTCGATAGCAAGAGCACCTCTATGCCGAAGAGCACAGTGACGTAGCGACATCCTATTCGCCAACGGAAATTCCTATTTTTATTTATTTTTCAAATCGAAAATAATCCCAAATAAAAAAATATTCTTGGATTTCCAAAAATATAACCGTTTTATTACCGTTTTTTTCAAAAAAAATATTTTTTAAAATTTTTAATCCCAAAATTATCTATAAATACACACATTTATCATCCACTATTCACATCAAATTATCTCTCACTCATACTTCTCTCATAATTTTGAATTGCTCTAACCTACATCTTCTCTCTCACTCAAACACTCTCTAAATTCATAAATAGATCCGAACGATCATTGTGAAACAGAGCGCGAAGAACAAGAATACTCTCAACAATATTGTGCCACCTAGTAGTGGTTTTTATTTTTAATTTTATGAATTTAATTATGTAATTTTTTATTTTCAGGATTTTAATTATGTAATTTTTAATTTTTTAGTAATTTGTAATAGTATTTCAGGTATTTTTAATGCATTTTAATGTTGTGAAAATGTTTTTAGTAATTAGTGTATTTAAATTGAATAATAGAATGGTGGGACCATTGAGCATTCTCTTGCGGAAGAGCATGAATGTAAATGTTGTGCTCTTTCGGAAGAGTATGTAGTAAAAAATGAATAAAAGTGGGTCTGGACCCACATCCATACTCTTGGCAAGAGTATGGATGTGGATGCTCGTACTATCCACTATAGTATTATTTTAACTACTTTTTCTTATCAGTTTTTTTTATTTTACCAATTATAAAATGCTGACGTGGTGGAGTATAGGGCGGGCTATAGGACACCTATTATGGATGTTTTTATGGGACAGATCAGAGTAGTGCTTTATTTACTCTTTCTAATTTCTGAGTTCTCGAGTAAAATGTCTTAATTTTATTATGTGATACACAACCCCATAATTGCTCCGGCCAATTTTGTGAAGTTTGGGAATGATATAATTACGTACTAGTACTTTCACCTATTCTCTCAGAAAAGTGAAATCAGACAAGTACAACATATGCTACGAGAATTTAACTCTTATACTGAACTTAATCAGTAATCTTGTTCTCCTTTCGTATAATGTCACGACCACAACTTCCTAGTCAAAGAAAGCGCAGCTATTTCGCGACTAACGATACTAAACTGTCTCAACACATCATCATAATTACTGAAATTAAGGAAATACTGTCTAAAAGTCATCAAGATAGCAAGTTATTACATCAGAGTGAAATGTGGGACTTTGTCTTTACTGAGACAAAGCTAGGTCTATGCAGCGGAAGAGTTCCAAGACAAGTATAACATGTATGGAGACATACTACACTAGCTACCCTTCTTTTATTTTATCTTCAGTCCCAACACCTCCTCTGCCTCGATCGATCAACCTGCACATTAAGGAAAACAATATGCAGGGCTGAGTACTTGATATACTCAGTGGCTTATGCCGAAAACTGTTTTTCTTTTAATTGTCTGCCAAGCTGAGTGAACGCGGGGTTTTTTTCTGAAAACAAGTCCCGGTCACTAAAATCTGTTATTTCTTTCTGAAATAGACTGCAGTCTTTTAACTTTCTGATGATATACCATGTCAAGCTGTGTGAATCGGGAATGTGGCCACATTCCACGATCACTGGGTCGGCCAACCTGGCGCTAGCTCACGACCCCTAGACCGGCCAACCTTGCGCTAGCTCACGGTCCGTAAGTGTACACTAGTCCGAGTAGGATTTACTGACCTACTGGGACCCGAATTCGTTTTAACCATGAATGGCAATCACAAAATAAAACATGGCATGACAACTCATTCAAAAGTTCACACTTATTCTCATAGAGTTCTGTAAATAAAAAGGAAAGAAGCCCACACATAATGTAGGATAGAAAAGCCCACCTCGTTTGCTTAACCCTTTCAAACGGGTACTGTCTGACTTGAGATTTACTCGTCGAGCGACGACGTCCCTTTTCAAAAAAATAATGTACTTAAATTAGGCTTTGAGTAATCATTCAATCTTGCATGAATGCATGCCTAAGCGTGTGCTTATTGTTTTTAATTTCTGCCCTTCTAAAATTAGAAGTCTTAAATCTTTAATTAAAACGGTGATTTAATTTGTTCTGTAACCGGCTGACCCGTTCGGTATTAGAATTCTCGGATTATCTTAAGTATTTTAAGAAATACTTTCTGCGACTATTAAAGTTCCCATCTATTTATTTAATGTGTACTACTTCATCACGGCTTAATAATTCTTTTCTTCCGTGGATTAGGGAAATTAAATTCCATAGATTGAATTTGTTCATGGGCAGTGGCCTAGTAATTAAATCCTAGGTCCGACTAATTAAATCCTAGGCCCAAATTGAGAAAAAACCCAGCGGCACCTCTTCTTCTTCGCCAAAAATCTCTTCTCTCCTGGCGAGTCGCCGTTTACTTGGCTCGCCGGAGATTCACCGGCTTCATTCCCTCCATCTCCTCCGATCCTTCTTCTTCTCTTTCGCTACACCAAATTCCCAAGTCAATTTCTTGGTTAGAGGGAACAGCAGCGGCGCTCCAATCCTCTTCCTCGTGGCCTCTCCGGCGGAAACGCCGTCTCGATGGAACCGTCGTTGGTGAGCGGCGCTGCTGCATGCGCCGCCGTCTTCGTCTCCGGCCAAACAGCCGCCGCTGCCTGCTCCCTTTTTCCACCGCGTTAAGGCAGCAAACGCTCCTGCCCGCCATCGCCGTCGATCGGCCTCCGTCGGACGGTCCCATCCCCTCCGCCGAGTCCTCCGTTGAGCAGCTTATTCCCATAAAGCTAAGTCCTCTTTCTTAGTTCATTTTAATTAGCCCTTTTGAAGGATAGAAGTTTCAGAGGATTCTACTTTATTGTTGGGAGTGTAATCGAAAACGGTGGAGGAACCCGTTCCTTGTGTTCAAGTAAAATTCGATAGCTAGCATCCTATGATTTTTTTTCAAATACGGCAGTAGCTATGTTCAAAGCTCTATGGTTCTAAGTTCTCGTGCTAGCTATGATTTCTTATCATGATGCAGAGGTTGGTTTAGTGAGGATTACCTCTAAAATTGACCGCTGCCTTGATTCCTGCTCCTTGAGCTCCAAATCCCACACTCCTAACTCACTATGTTGCTGAATTTTTGATGTGGTGTAAGGGAAGGTCGAGGGTGGTAAGGAGGGGTCTTTATAGGTGATTTGGTAACTGCAAAATCTGCAACTCTTGATCCTCTTGCAGGGACATTTTTGTTGGTTGTGAGAGTGTACTCGTATATTCAGGTCTGGGCTGCCTTATTCTTGTTTTATCTTGCTGCCATTCTAACTGCATTTGGCTGTATGTGGAGCTTAGTGCTTTAGCTAATAAATGGCTTGGTTGCTGTGGCAGGTACTCAAGAAAGGGGCAGAGATTGTTACTGCAGATTGTCGCAGCTGGAAGGCAGACATTGCAGGCTCATTTGCCCCTTTGCAGCCTGCGGTTAAGGCTGGGAAAGGGCAGGGATGGTACCCCTCTTATCCTTTCTTGGCTTATTGCTAATTTTGAACATTTCACATGCTTTGTTTGGTTGTATTATTTTGCAGGAATAAGGACCCATCATGTCCGGCTGCTACCTTGATGTTCTGATCTCAACGGGCTGTCGAAGCTAGGCCGAAATTCGGGCCTAAGGCAGAGCCCGAGACTTAGCATTTCTACTTGTAATAGAATAGAGTCTTCCCTCTTGTTCTTTTTCAAGCTTTCTCTCATTTCAAACAAAAAGTATAGAATTACTTCTCAAATTTAGTGCGTATCATTCTTTTTCTATTTTCATCATCAAGCATCTTGTAAACTTATACTTAGCTTGGAAAATCAAAATACTATGTTTTGATTACACAAGAACATAAACAAATGCTCTTTCATTTTTTTTATCAACATCTGTAAATTCAAGGCTTAGCTGGATATACTAACTGTTGTGTTCTGTATGCTCAAAGCTCTGAACACTCTTTCTTTTCTCTTTATAAATTTCTAGTATTTATTTCAAAATTCTCGAAAATCTAGGTCTCGGATATTACATATAATAAGTGAAATATTTTTTATTCGACGCATAATTATACTCCTTCCATTCAATAAAATATAGATACTTAAAATAATATGAAAATTAATGCACAATTGATAAAATAAGATAGATGAGAAAAATACTGATTAAAGTAGTGTTAGTGAATAAAAAATTAATGTACAATTGGTAAAATAAGAGAGATGAAAAAATTGCTTGTTAAAGTAGCGTCAGTGAATAATAGACGGAGAAAGAAAGTGAATTAATAAAGTTAGGACAGAACTGTTAGTAAAGATGAGATGCCCGATAATTTGGCATTCAAACTTCAGAAGTAGTCCAACTTTGCAAGACAATAAATTTGTCTTTTTATTGTCGGACTGTACCATCATGTTATTTTGATCAAATTCTATCAGTTCAAGATATAGTTTATAAAATGATTAATTTAAGTTCATAAAATAATCGTAAAATTATAGTAATAATCATGACCAAATGAATTGGACGAATTACAAGTTTTATTCTAATTTCAAGTATGGACATTATTTATTTCTCTTCATAGCAATGAATGACCGCCGCATGATCATAAAAAGTTAACATTGTACTACCAAACTTTATGCATGCAATTTATAATTATTTCATACACATGCAAACTTTCATCATTCTAGGTGAACATTAAACTTAAAAATTTCAATGACAAGTGACAATCATGATAGATAAAATAAAAAATTGTTACAACAAATAACAAATTACTCCCGTTTGACAATAGTGGAGTCATTTTTTCATATGAGGAAGTTCCATCATAGTAGAGTCACTTCTCTATTTAGCAAGAAGTAACTCTACTATTATGGAACGGGGGAGTATAATAATAGATCCACTCGTAATAACCGCGGTCAACACCTATCTCAAGAAGAGCGCCGATCGACAACAATTGGCGAACGTCGCCCAGTCGGGGCTGCCAAGTGCGATCGACGCCTATTGCGTGCCGATCCCTTTTTTTTCAAAATTTCCCCTATAAATACCCCTTCTCCCATTTCATTTTCCACACTCAATTTTCTCTCTTCTGTCTTACATGCCCAATTTTCTCTCTTCTGCACTTTCTTTCTTTAAAATGGCTTCCGGTGATCAAGACCCATATGATGAGCTCTTTTTGCGAACCTCTTGGGACGTGACAAGGCGTGAACTAGAACATAGTGTGCAAGAAGAAAAGCAGTCGACGATCCCTAAGCTAATCCGGCATCGACGAACGGCCATCCATGACCATGTCGGGGCTGTCGAACGGAAGCATCATATGAGTTACTACTTGGCTGATGGGGATATACCCGAGGTTGCCCGTATTTTTTATCAGATGTCTGACAAAGTCGAAGATAGCTTACTTTGCTCAACGACAAGAGGTTGCACAGAAGAATGTGGAGCGTGCATTTGGTGTGCCCCAAGCACGATAGGCATGTCAAGGGGCTGATGCCTTTGTTCTATCAATATTATATCGTAGATATCATGTATGCACGTATCATCATGAACATGAATAACATGATAGTCGCAAATGAAGGTGCAGGAGTCAACGATTGAGCCAATGAAGACGCTGTCGGATCAAGCCACGGTGTGGCCAGCGAGCCCCGTACATCAGAGTGTACATGGATCCGCTCAAAGGCTTCGTGCATTTCTTACTACCCGTCAGGAACAAGCCCATCATCGACTCCAGAACGATAAGAGATTTGGGCACGTAAGCTAATAAGGCTCGTTTCATACATTGGTTATTGGGTAAATTTACATACTTTCGGGGAGATAATGTGCACAAATTGAGTTTATGTGTGCAGGCAGCTGCTGGGTCCAATAGATCATACTAGCTGGCCAAGTAGATGCAGAATGAGCAGAATTGGACTAAAAATTGTTGAAAGCTGCCAGATTGACCAAGGAGAATTTCAGCAGAAGAATGGAGAAGCAATGAGTAGGACAAAGGGAAGGAACTCGAAGACCCCTTCCTTTAGGGGACAAATGTCAAATCATGGAAACATACCCTAGGGATTTGGGCCTCAAGCCTCCCTATATAAAGGGATCAACATTGAAGAATGAAGCAGCTCTTAGCTCACAAGTTTCCCCGCTCACAAAACTTAGAGTTCGTAGCCAAGATCCACTCCAACTCCAGTTCTAGCTTTGTCTCCACACTTGGAGGAGCGAAGATCCAATTTAATTTCTGTCTTGCTAAGTTTTAATTACATTTTGCAAGGTGTTGGTGTTTTGAACATCTTAGCTTAAGAATTTCGTAGCAATTTCGTTGTTGGTTTTGGATATTGTTGTTTTGGAGTTTGAATTTGTTTTTATTCGAAGTTATGGAAGTTTACATTTGAGTTCTTGTTAGATTTGGTGATGTTGAGCTTTATTTGTGTTTTGTTGGATGCTTTTCGCAATTGGTAGTTGTTAGGATGTTTAGATCTAACCTGCTAACATTCAATTTCGTAGATCCATGCTAGTTCGTGTTTGATTTCGTAGATCTGGTGTTCTTTGTTTTAGATCTGCATGATAATGGCTTATTTCCGTTCGTCTGCTGTTCTAATTGACCAAGTAGCGTAGATTTGGTAGTTTAAATTTCTTGTTCGCGATTTATTTTGAAGCATGCTCTGTTTCTCTTCATCTACTTTGTTTCATGCTCTGTTTTTTCTCTGTTTTTAGCTAATTACTTGAAGAAGATGAAGTATCTTGCGTTATACTTTTTGCTTTAACAGCTATTTCTGCTGCACCATTTAGTTTAGGAAATATGGTCGCCACTTTACTTTTGCATTTTGCCCGCCTATTTTAGAAAAGTTTTCAGCATGATCTTGTAGTTGCAGGTGCTCTTGGTTGTGTTTAATCGTAGATTTAGTTGTTATCCATGTTTCCGTACGTAGCCCGTCTAGTTGACCAGTTAGGTAGTTTTTCCTATTTTATCTGTCAAGTTAAGTAGATTTTTAACCCATTTAGTTTGTGTGGCATCAGTCAAAAACCATTTCAAGACGTTTTTCGAACATGTTTAGCACATCCTTCCCTGTGGGACTCGATCCTTACTTCCCTATACTAGTTAATAGTATTGTGGATTAAGATTTTGAAAGCAGCTTCTGATCCAGCATCCGACGACACGTTGATAGGTTTAGGTAGTCTTCTTGACCAGTTTGTTCCGGTCGGTCTGCTTGACCAACCTGCGATTTTACATTCTATCATCATTTACAGCACGTGTCAAAGAGCACGTTTCATAAGCACACAGCGACGGGTACTCTTGTTACAAGAGTTCGATTGGGAGGTGGAAGACAAGAAAGGGGTTGAGAATAAGGTTGCGGATCATTTGAGCAGGATAGTACAGGATGGAAATAGCGAGGAAGTGAGAGATCGATTCCTGGAAGAACACTTGTGTGAAGTTATTTTCGCCGCCAGAAAAATTGACTGGGAAGAAGTGATGAAGCTTACTGGCCAGGATGTGACAGAAAGAGGAAAGGAAAAAGTAGGGGAAGAGCCATGGTATGCGGACCTAGCCAACTACCTCGTTTCAGGGGAGCTTCCAGAAGTGCCGAACGTCACCAAAGCTCAAAGACTGAAGATCAAGAGTGAGTCGAAATACTACTTTTGGGATGACTCGTATCTTTGGAGGGTAGGAGCCGATCAAGTGATAAGAAGATGCGTTCCTGACTGGGAGCAGAGGGACGTATTTACTCATTGCCACGCTCTGGCATGTGGAGGACATTTCGGTCCCAAGAAGACGGCGAGGAAAATTCTGGATAGCGGAATTTATTGGCCAACCCTCAACAAAGATGCCTACGAGTTTTGTAGAAGTTGTGAGCGTTGTCAACTGACCGGTGGAATATCCGCGCGAGATGAAATGCCGCAAGTCCCGATAATTGTTTGTGAGTTGTTCGACATATGGGGGATGGATTTCATGGGGCCTTTCCCCTCGTCGTATGGGAACTTATATATCTTAGTTGCAATTGTCTACGTCTCCAAATGGGTAGAGGCTAAGGCCACGAGCATGTGTGAAGCAAGGGAGGTAGCCAAGTTCCTCAAAAGTAACATTTTCAGTCGATTCGGAGTACCAAGGGCCATAATATCCGTTCAAGGCACCAACTTCTGTAACCGCACCATCGAAGCCTTGATGAAGAAGTACGGTGTGCATCACAGACTATCAAGGCCCTACCACCCGCAAGCAAACGGGCAGGCAGAGATCTCTAACCGAAAGATAAATAAGATTCTGGAGAAGACCGTAAATCCTTCCAGGAAGGACTGGAGTATGAGGTTAGAGGATGCTCTATGGGCATATCGCACATCCTACAAAACCCCCATAGGAATGTCCTCGTACCGAATCGTTTTTGGAAAGATGTGCCACTTACCAGTGGGAATTGAGCACCGAGCATACTAGGCAGTACAACAAGCGAATATGGATGCTACAGCCTGTGAAGAGGAAAGGAAGCTGCAGCTGCAGGAGTTAGAGGAACTCAGATTGGAGTCGTTTGATTCAGCCATGTGGTACAAAGAGCGAACCAAATTGTGGCACGACAGGAATCTGAGGACCAAGGATCTTCATGTTGGGCAGAAAGTACTACTCTTCCAGTCGAGGTTGAAGCTCATGCCTGGAAAACTCAAGTCGAAATGGACAGGGCCTTATGTCAACACCGCACTCCGTTCTAATGGAGCAGTGGAGATTTCAGGGAGTCTTCCTAACTTTGAACCTTTTATTGTGAATGGGCATAGGCTGAAGGTATTTAGGGCCAATAGTGATGTGGCTGTAGTGGATGAGATCCCACTGCAACCACATACTCAGGTATCATACTAACCGGTAGGATATGGATTGAGATTCTACTGAGCTAGCTCCTTTTAGCGTAATGTACATATGCTGGCAAAGTAGAATTCCAATTTTCCTAAGGAATATGTAAATATGGTACATATGTGGTAGTTAATTAATTTGAACCTTTGCATGCTAGTTAATTTAAGAAAACCCAAAAATACTTTTTAGGACCTCAAATGTTAATTGGGAGTACGTACTGACCATCAGAATACCATTTTGGTGATAATCCCCAATTTATTTAAGTGTCCTTTTTACTTTGTTTCTACTCTAGGAAAATATATGGGGAAATCATTATAGGGCAGAATTTGAATTTGGGGCTTGCTGCAGCTTTGCAGGCGGGCAGCGACTGAAAAGAGGCGCGTGGTGCAGTGAAAGGACGGGCGACATCCAATCAAGAGACCGCTAGCTAAACCGTCCCTCACACTAACGAAATCCAACCTAGAACCGCCTATCACCGGTTACAAACCCTTTTTCCACCCCATAACTGAACCGTCTCTCCCATTTTTCATTTCACAAACCCTCGCCTAAATTTTCTGTCTGCAAAATCTTCCGATCTTCCACATAAAAAAACAAAAAAAAACCAACACTCCATTTCCACCGAAAATCGCCGATCTAAACCATGGGAAAAAAAGCCTGGGCGAAGAAAGTAAAGGGCGAGAAATCTGCTGCTCACCGCAGTGAAGAAACCCCAGAAGCGCAACCGCCCGTGGAAGCGCGACCTCCGAACCCGCCATCTCCGGCGCCAGTTCCTCAGGCGCCGACGATGATTTCTTTAGACGCCATGGCGGAGTTTCTGCGACTACAAGACCCTAATCGGGACTGGACGGCGGCGCTGGCCGGTTTTAGTCAAATGGGGGGACAAGGGAGTATGACCGGAGGAGCCACATCTGAACTGAATGTGCAATCCACGGTACAACCTACTCTTTCCATTCCGATTTTTACCGAAATTCCACCAGAAAGGAAATCTCCATCGGTAACCGTACCGCCAGAATCTTCGGAACCCTCCCAAACTCTACAACAAAGTGATTCGATGGAGGTTGACCCCATATCCGCCCATTACGATTCCGACTCAGATGAATGTGAAGCGAGGAAAAGCAGGGAACATGAGACTACATGGAGACGATGAACCAGAGAAAACGCCGGCGGCGGGGACCGTTTCTCAAGGAACGGCGAGGGAAGAGATAGATTTAAATGAGACGGCCAAGAAACAAGGCCTAATGACGGATGCCGAATTCCAAGCGATTTTGGATGGAGTAAACCAGAGGGAAGATGATACTGCCACGATGGTTGAGGATCTGAACCTCACATCTAGGGCAGTAGGAGAAGATGAAGAAGGCAGGGCAGGAGAGAAAGAGCCAGAGTCAGTGAACCCCCAGACAGGGGCGGGGAAGAGTGATGTGCATGTGGAAGCAGAAGAAACAGAAGCAAGACCAGAAGTACCCAACCCAGTGGCACCTCCGGTGACGAAACCGAAGGCCGTCAAGAGGAAGTTGGTGTTGAAGGGCGAACCTGAGGCTAATCGGCCAAAGCCGCAAAGGGTATCTCAACGATGCTTAGGAAATTGGGCAGCTAGTAAGGAGAAGCCAAACACGGAGGCAGATCCCGTGGAGATCTTGAGTGAAGAGGAGAGGACCACTCCCACAAAACCTGAGGAGGAGTCTTTACCTGCTACTGACCTAGAGGATACTTGTCACGACCGCACTTCCTAAGGATAGGAAGCACGGGGAATCATGACTAGTGGGGGAATTAAGAAGCGGGGAAGAAGAGGGTAGCTGTCAAGGAAGTACGACATATCGATCAAAATACAAAATTTCATTTATCAACAAGGTTTCAAATCCCGAAGGTACATACGTGAATGACATAGTTTGACAATTCAAAGGAAAACAAAGAAATTCTTAAAACTTGGCATAGCGGAAGCATTTGAGAGTTAGCTACTTCTATGTATGAAGACACAATAGTAACCGGAACGTTTATTGAATCCTGTCTTTGTCCAAATGCTCAACATCCTCCGCCTCCCGTCCTCGCTCAACCTGCACATAGGGAAAACATATGCAGGGGCTGAGTACTTGATGCACTCAGTGAACTCATGCCCAAAATACATTTATCGATTATGTCAAGCCATCATTGAGTGAAACTCGGGTTTTACTTTAAAAGGCCGAGAAACACTAAATCATTCCTTAAAATAGTGTCTGCAGACAAATATCATCATCATCCCTCATCATGTACCATATCTGAACCATCATGTGAAACGAGAATGTGGCCACAAACTCGATCACTGGACCGGCCGACCTAGAGGACGGCTCACGATCCCTATTAGTGCACTAGTCCGAGTAGGGACTCACTCCCTAGTCAGACCCGAATTCGTTAACCATCAAAGTCTAGTAGGACATTATCCTAGTAGACAGTCAGATAGGCAATTCAAAACATAAAATATGGCATGACATAACATTCAAACCACCCTTATCTCTCCATTTACATATCATTGCAAAATAAAAGAGTTTAAGTAATAGAGCCCACCTCAAAAGCTTAGAATTTCCGTAAATAGTTCCTCGTTCCGACTTCTAGTGTGCGTGCGAAACACCTTTTCGGAAAATACATAAAGTTCATATCAATTCTCGGTAACGGAGGTATTTACAATTCATGCACTCTAATTTAAGTCTTTTATTTCGTTTTCACGGTTTTCGTGTATTTTTGATTATTCGGCGGCCGCCCAAGGCGTCGCTTGCGGCGCCGGTCGGCCATTTACGCTTATAACTCCTTCGTTGACTCCTCATAATTTTCCTCCACGATGTCGGAATAAATTCCCAAAAATTATTTAAGCGTATAATTAAATTATCGCAACTATTTCTCTTCGCAATTATATTTATTTCGCACTTGGAATAAAATTATTCGCCTTTCGAAATTCTGGGATTTAATTAGTTTGGCCAAAAGATTTAATTACTTAGCCCACCTTATCCCTCCAAATTAATTGGTGAGACCCAACTACTAATTATATACCCACCTTATATCTCCAAAACAAAACAATTTCCCAACAAAAAAAAAATATGAAGCCCAATTCAAAAACAAACAAAAGAGGCCCAATCCTCATTCTCTCTCTCATTCTTTTCCTCCTTCCCTCTCTCTCTCTCTTCCCCCCTCTCTCTCTTCGACATCTCCCTCCCTCCTTCTTCTTCTTCCTTTCTTTTTTTTTTAAAAAAAGCCACCGGAAATCGATTCCCCAGCCACCGGAAATCGACGGGAGGTGCTGCTGCCCGTCGGAGATGCTACCGCCCGTCAGGAGCTGCTGCCGTCCGCCGCGAGCTGCTGTCTTTCCGTCCGCCGAGAGATGCTGTCTCGCCGTCGCCGCCTTCACATGCGCCGCCGCTGTCTCGCCGGAAAGAGGAGACGTCGCGGGTCGTCACCGTGGGAGGTCCAGCCTTCGGGGAAAGTCGAGCGCGGCTGTCCGCCGCTGCCCGTCGCCGGCGGCGGCTTCTTCTTCGAAACAACCCCGAACGACCCCGATTCAACCCGCAAGGTACGTTTTTGTTACAAAGTTGTGTTCTTTCGGGCTTTCGATTAAGTTCGGTGAGTGTTCGATAAATTCTTAGTTGTTGTATTGTTTGAAAACTTGTGGAAGGTGAATTATGAAATGATGTAGGCAATATATATACATACAACAATTCATGCTTTAGGATGGGAGAGAAATATACCTTCAACTTGGTTGGTTTTGGTGGTGAATGAACGAGAATGGTGAAAAAGGATCCTCCTCCTCTTGCCTTCGATTTCTCTCTCGGCTCCCTCTCTCAATCTTTCTTTTTTTTTGTGTAAGTTGTGAGGAGTTAGAGAATAGGTAAAAGAAGAAGTGGTGGGTGACTCTTGGTTTGTAGGCATTGATGGTGGAAGATAGAAGGTGAAGAAGTGGAGATTTGGAGGGTCTCCACTTTGAAGGGGGAGGGGCGTCGACTAGGAGAGAGGGAATGAGAAGAAGAAGAGGGGGGGGGGGGAGGGTCTTTGGGCTTGAGTTAATTTAATTCCATGTTGTTGCCCATGTTAGAAATATTATGGTTGAGTTAGACTTTTAAATAATTAGGGCCCAAGCTATTTTTTAGGTAGACAATTGGACTCTACTTAAATTTTGCAAAGCCCAAAATAAATTCATACTTAATATTTTCGTATTTTCCTTCGATAATTAAAATTCACGGGTCTTTATTAATATTTGTTATTTCGTTCTTCACAACCAAAAAAATTAAAGTACGTTTAACGGCACAACTTATATTTGGTGTTGTTCCAAATATAATCCTTTCAACCATTCCTCGATTTACGCACGTCGTCTTCCATAAAAAAATATTCATTTCCACGTATTTCATTCGTCTTGCTAAATATAGCAATATCGTCGTCATTCCTTCAACGAGACCTTCAACATGTCTCTCAAAGTTCATAATTAAATAAAATAAGTACGTTCATTTTCACATTAAACACATAAAACATACTTTTTCTCAAATCACATTTATCGAGAAACATAGTATTCGAAATAATTTTATCAATTATCTCGTTACATAAATTAGATTCGTACTTAAAAGTACGGGTGTTACATTCTACCCACCTTAACAGAAATTTCGTCCCGAAATTTGCTCATCTCTAATGAACAACTCCGGGTACTTCTCTTTCATTATCACGTCCAAGATCAATTGCATAAACATTGCACATTTCAAAACATTTTACCTTCTCTCTTGTTGAGCGCGGCGAGACGGAATGTTGAGCCTTCAATGAATACTCTTTTAGTCTAGCGAAACGAGTCTTGACTAGATTGAATAAAAGACTCTCGGTCCAGAGCGGAAGGAAAAATTGCCCTGATACCATTCTGTCACGACCGCACTTCCTAAGGATAGGAAGCACGGGGAATCGTGACTAGTGGGAGAATTAAGAAGCGGAGAAGAAGGGGATAGCAGTCAAGGAAGTACGACATATCGATCAAAATACGAAATTTGATTTATCAACATGGTTTCAAATCCCGAAGGTACATACGTGAATGACATAGTTTGACAATTCAAAGGAAAACAAAGAAATTCTTAAAACTAGGCATAGCGGAAGCATTTGAGAGTTAGCTACTTCTATGTATGAAGACACAATAGTAACCGGAACGTTTATTGAATCCTGTCTTTGTCCAAATGCTCAACATCCTCCGCCTCCCGTCCTCGCTCAACCTGCACATAGGGAAAACATATGCAGGGGCTGAGTACTTGATGCACTCAGTGAACTCATGCCCAAAATACATTTATCGATTATGTCAAGCCATCATTGAGTGAAACTTGGGTTTTACGTTAAAAGGCCGAGAAACACTAAATCATTCCTTAAAATAGTGTCTGCAGACAAATATCATCATCATCCCCCATCATGTACCATATCTGAACCATCATGTGAAACGAGAATGTGGCCACAAACTCGATCACTGGACCGGCCGACCTAGAGGACGGCTCACGATCCCCATTAGTGCACTAGTCCGAGTAGGGACTCACTCCCTAGTCAGACCCGAATTCGTTAACCATCAAAGTCTAGTAGGACATTATCCTAGTAGACAGTCAGATAGGCAATTCAAAACATAAAATATGGCATGACATAACATTCAAACCACCCTTATCTCTCCATTTACATATCATTGCAAAATAAAAGAGTTTAAGTAATAGAGCCCACCTCAAAAGCTTAGAATTTCCGTAAATAGTTCCTCGTTCCGACTTCTAGTGTGCGTGCGAAACACCTTTTCGGAAAATACATAAAGTTCACATCAATTTTCGGTAACGAAGGTATTTAAAATGCATGCACTCTAATTTAAGTCTTTTATTTCGTTTTCTCAGTTTTCGTGTATTTTCGATTATTCGGCGGCCGCCCAAGGCGTCGCTTGCGGCGCCGGTCGGCCATTTACGCTTATAACTCCTTCGTTGACTCCTCATAATTTTCCTCCACGATGTCGGAATAAATTCCCAAAAATTATTTAAGCGTATAATTCAATTATCGCAACTATTTCTCTTCGCAATTATATTTATTTCGCACTTGGAATAAAATTATTCGCCTTTCGAAATTCTGGGATTTAATTAGTTTGGCCAAAAGATTTAATTACTTAGCCCACCTTATCCCTCCAAATTAATTGGTGAGACCCAACTACTAATTATATACCCACCTTATATCTCCAAAACAAAACAATTTCCCAACAAAAAAAAAATATGAAGCCCAATTCAAAAACAAACAAAAGAGGCCCAATCCTCATTCTCTCTCTCATTCTTTTCCTCCTTCCCTCTCTCTCTCTCTTCCCCTCTCTCTCTTCGACATCTCCTCCCTCCTTCTTCTTCTTCCTTTCTTTTTTTTTAAAAAGCCACCGGAAATCGATTTCCCAGCCACCGGAAATCGACGGGAGGTGCTGCTGCCCGTCGGAGATGCTACCGCCCGGCAGGAGCTGCTGCCGTCCGCCGAGAGCTGCTGTCTCGCCGTCGCCGCCTTCACCGGCGCCGCCGCTGTCTCGCCGGAAAGAGGAGACGTCGCGGGTCGTCGCCGTGGGAGGTCCAGCCTTCGGGGAAAGTCGAGCGCGGCTGTCCGCCGCTGCCCGTCGCCGGCGGCGGCTTCTTTTTCGAAACAACCCCGAACGACCCCGATTCAACCCGCAAGGTACGTTTTTGTTACAAAGTTATGTTCTTTCGGGCTTTCGATTAAGTTCGGTGAGTGTTCGATAAATTCTTAGTTGTTGTATTGTTTGAAAACTTGTGGAAGGTGAATTATGAAATGATATAGGCAATATATATACATACAACAATTCATGCTTTAGGATGGGAGAAAATTGTACCTTCAACTTGGTTGGTTTTGGTGGTGAATGAACGAGAATGGTGAAAAAGGATCCTCCTCCTCTTGCCTTCGATTTCTCTCTCGACTCCCTCTCTCAATCTTTCTTTTTTTTGTGTAAGTTGTGAGGAGTTACAGAAGAGGTAAAAGAAGAAGTGGTGGGTGACTCTTGGTTTGTAGGCATTGATGGTGGAAGATAGAAGGTGAAGAAGTGGAGATTTGGAGGGTCTCCACTTTGAAGGGGGGGCGTCGACTAGGAGGGAGGAAGGAGAAGAAGAAGAAGGGGGGGGGGGGGGTCTTTGGGCTTGAGTTAATTTAATTCCATGTTGTTGCCCATGTTAGAAATATTATGGTTGAGTTAGACTTTTAAATAATTAGGGCCCAAGCTATTTTTTAGGTAGACAATTGGACTCTAATTAAATTTTGCAAAGCCCAAAATAAATTCATACTTTATATTTTCGTATTTTCCTTCGATAATTAAAATTCACAGGTCTTTATTAATACTTGTTATTTCGTTCTTCACAACCAAAAAAATTAAAGTACGTTTAACGACACAACTTATATTTGGTGTTGTTCCAAATATAATCCTTTCAACCATTCCTCGATTTACGCACGTCGTCTTTCATAAAAAAATATTCATTTCTATGTATTTCATTCGTCTTGCTAAATATAGCAATATCGTCGTCATTCCTTCAACGAGACCTTCAACATGTCTCTCAAAGTTCATAATTAAATAAAATAAGTACGTTCCTTTTCACATTAAACACATAAAACATACTTTTTCTCAAATCACATTTATTGAGAAGCATAGCATTCGAAATAATTTTATCAATTATCTTGTTACATAAATTAGATTCGTACTTAAAAGTACGGGTGTTACAATACTGCAATGGAAACCGAAGCGGTCTCTCCAACACCGAGTGGCCAAGGTGAAGAGGCTGACGGCATGGCTGAGGGTCTGGACCTCGCATCCAGGTTAGTAGGCCACAAGGAGACCAGTCCTACTGCCCAGGATCAATTTTCAACACAAGCTGAGAAGAAACCCGAAGAAGAGAAAGACGAGGATGATGGAGAGGAAGCTAGATATCAGGAAGAAAGGAAGCGAAAAGGGAAGGCCCCTATGAAGAAGAAGCCCAGCAACAAGAAGTCACGTACAGTGAACACTGGCATTGTCATTACTGAGTCAGTTCAGCGAGCCCAGGAACACCGGAGGGAACAAAGTGATAGCGAATATGCTGTCAGTGAAGAGTCAGAATCGGACACCGATATTTCCTTGGAAAATGAGGAGTGCAGTGAGCAACAGCTTCCGCATGATCATCGGGAGCTAGTACATCCCCCGGTAGAGAGACTGAGGTATCGGCGCTGGACAGTGGACCTTACTGATGATCTGGTGGAGGAGATGAAGCTATTCGTCTCGAATGAGCTACAAAAAGTTTTCGATAACAAGGATGAAGGGAATAAGCAAGTGAAGAGCGGAAAGGTACTTCATATTCCTTCTTTAGATGAGTTGGGTGCCCGCAAGCAGTTTCTCTCTTATTTGCATGCATTAGGATTCGAATGGTTGTTGGAGAATGAGAACCCGAATATCAGTGTTAGGCTAGCAAAGGAGTTCTTTACCACATTCCGATTTAGGGTCACAACAGATTTGGATGAGGTTTCTATAAGTTTCCGTTTGTTTGGAAGGGAAATAAGTATGAATCTGATTGAGTGGACAGTAAGGTTGGGGATGTGCAGTCTAGAGGAGGAGATAGGATCGGAGTGGCGGAGCAGGGAACGGGGAATTCCCCGTAGACACGTAGACTTCGAGCCACAGGAGGCATGGGAGGAGTTAACTCACCCAGCCACTAGGGAATTTGCATCCACTCTCTCTCGCTCAATCTATTTCAATAACCCAATCCTACGCCTAGTCTAGCTTCACTTGGACTTCAATTTGTTGGGGCAGTCGAACTCTGCGGTAAGAACATCAATGACAGAGTTATACCTTCTGTGGTGCGCAAAGCGCAGAAGGAAATTACATCTAGGATTCTGGACAGCGTACCAATGCCTTCTAATTGCCACCCACCCAGCGAGAAACCTCACTCTCTGCCATATCTTAGCTTCACTTGGACTTCAATTTGTTGGGGCAGTCGAACTCCGCGGTAAGAACATAAATGACAGAGTTATACCTTCTGTGGTGCGCGAAGCGCATAAGGAAATTACATCTAGGATTCTGGACAGCGTACCAATGCCATCTAATTGCCACACACCCAGCGAGAAACCTCACTCTCTGCCATATCTTAGGAGTGTTCGTCAGAAACAACATCATCATCACAGAGGCTGAAGGATTATCTCCCCAGATCATGGTAGACCCCCCTGGGTTGTTTGACACCCCATTTTTCGTCCGGGCGAATGATGTGTACATGAGACAAGGAGTACGACGGTTTTACGCGATGGGTGAGGAAGCTATACCGACGGGGAGATCTGCAGCACATCCGGGTACCCAAGATCATGAGCAGAGACAGAAGAAGTTAGAGAAGACAGTGGAGGAGTTGGCTGCAGAGAATAGACAAGCTATGACAGAATTGGCTCACCTGACTACCGTGATGGAAGGAATCTTGAAAGAGTTAGCAACCGGGAAGTTGATCCGTGAAGCTGGACCGAGTGGCCATGGAGGCCAGGATGATGAACCCATGGGGACCGAGGCAGAAGAAGAGAAACAAAAGGAAGGAGATGCCAAAGAGTCGGCAGAATCTGGGAACTAGCAGTCCGAGAATAAGGAGGCACAACCGGAAGAACCACCTGCACCACAACCTGCCCCGCGAAGGAGCAGGAAGAACAAGTGACCAACCATACTGACCAGTTAATTTTCTTTTTATTTTCAGTTTTTAGTTTTTCATATTTTAATTGTGTTTTGATGTGTTTTCAGGTAGTATAATCTGTGTAGTATGTGACCCAACCCCTTTCATAACACTTAGCCTATACAATAGTCTAAGTGTGAGAAGTAAAGGGTTTGCTATTTTTGGCGCATGTATTTGTGTTTTCTGTTTTCTTTTTCGTGTATATGTCAACTCACACTTATCCTATTATATAGTCTAAGTGTGAGGAGTTTGTTGTATATATATGTTTAGGTTTGATGGTTTCTGTTTAGATTTTAAACTCTCCCACTTAGCCTATTATATAGTCTAAGTGTGAGAAGTTTTAGTATAAGTATGTCTTGTTGTGTTTTGGTATGTTTGTGTGTCAGCCATACTGGCCATTACCTTTTTCCACTTCACAGCCTCATCTAAGGGCAGGCACGTGTGAAGTGGGATGGGGGAATGCACTGGCCAGTATGACATGTGTACATATGTGTTATCTGTGTTTAAGTGTTTGTGTAGTGTCTAGGTCTAGTTTTTTTATTTGATTGGGCTTAAAACTCAACTGTCTCGAACTGACGGTGAGGGGAATTGAGGGAGACAGGACATGCTGGAAAATGGAAACCATCCCCCCTTAGTATCTCCTAGTCAGTATAGATGATGCGAGTATGAGAGAAAAGTCCACACTTAAAGCCAAAACACAAAAGTCTTCTTAAAATTTGAGTTAAAAGCCTAAAGTGGAACCACTTTCCACTAATTCAGAAAAGAAAAGAGTGGCTGCCACAAGGTGCCTAGGGTAAAGTGACCGCGTGTAGCAACACTGAAGGCAGTAGGAACCCCCTCCCCCCCAAAAATAAATATATTTTCCAACCCTTAGAACCCCACTTTCTAGCCATATATACCCAGATATAACCCCTAGCCCCTGGAATTATGTGTGTGCAAGGCATAAGGCAAGGAGGCAACTGGCCAGAAGGACATACAATAAAGAAACCAACTGGAGCGAAAAGAATTGAGAAGCAGGGAGAAAATCGACCAGGAAGTCATTCAGGGCCCAAAAAATAATAAGAAGGAAAGAAGAAAAATGTGAAGAAAATGGTCGAAAACACTTGACCACAAAAGAATGAGAAGGAATAAGGGTGGCGAAGACACAAGACGCTACTGACCAGTTGGGAAACAACTTCGGAAAAAGTCCAGCCAAGCAGAAGTGGCAGCCGAAAGCCTGAGCGCACACAGTTCCCCCGCATCAGAATAAAGTAATGGTTTTTGAACCTTAGAGCCTTAGGAACAACCACCCCAAACACTATAACCCAATAGCCCCGTTACAAGCCTAAAAGACCTTCAGTAGACGCACGAGAGATCTAAGTCCGAAGCATCTGTAGTTCAGCGCTATGAGAGAATACAGTCCTAACATCCCCAGTCAGGAGTGAGTGACTCAGAGAATCTAGTGTTAAGCCGCGAGTGTGGGTGATCTTGACAAGTGGATGTACTGACTGGGAAGGAAAGAGGGCGGCGGAAATTCAAGGCTGTCTAAGGCCGGATTGCACCTGATCCCAAGGGGAGAGTTGGTTGAAAATATAGCCCAATTGAGTTGTGTTAATGTGTTTAAGTGTCTTTAGTTCTGTTTATGTGTATGTGTCCGTGCTTATGTGTTTTTCTTTGCGCCATAGTTTAGGGTCTAGGTTAGGATAGAGTCGGTCAGGGGAGTAACCAAGCTAGAATTCGACTTACTTCTTTTGTTGTTCTTCACGCTTGAGGACAAGCATGTGGTAAGTGTGAGCAGTTTGATAAGTCGTATTCTAGGCCTTGGCTATTGGTCAGTATAATGTGCATAATTGGAATATATCTGCAAAACAGTTGCTAAAGTGTGCAGGGAAGTGTTCTAGCCAGTATGAGAATGTTAGGAGAATTCAGGTGAGAAGGGCGTCAGGATGTTGCTATCCTGACCAGTATGCATGCTAAAAAGGCTCGAGATGGAGAAAAAGGATAGCTGGAAAGATTAGCCGCAAGCAAGGGGGCAAAAGAGTCATTTCATGTTTGAAGTCTACCCTAAAAATCAAGGGAGGCCTCCCTATAAAAGGAAGCCACTTGGAGAGAGAAAAAGATCAATTAGTTCATCCACTCCTACACTTAGTTAGCAATCTCTCTTCGGTAGATCAATCCTTTAGCATTATCCTTCATATTCTCGTTCCTCGCCGACAGCCATGGTCACCTGAAGCTCATCAGTTAACCGGAGTTCCACATCCTTTCGTTCCAGTTAGCTTGTTTCGTAGTGTTAACAGTTTCATCGCCCGGAGTGACAAACAATCTTTATTTGCTTTCTTAGTTAATCGCACTTTGTTTTCTTACGTTGGATTTGTCGCACTTTCAATATTTGCTTACTTTGCAGTCTTAGTTGTGATCCAAACGTATCTATGATATGAAGTTGTTTTTGTGCATCGGTTCTTGTTTGATCTCATTCTTTTCTGCCTAGATAGCTTAAATCCAGTAGTTACGGTAATTTCCAGTGTTGAATCGCATGTGTTCATTTCTGTAGTTAATCTGCCTGAGTTTGCAAATCTAGATAGTGATAAACTCGTATTTTAACTGTTTTATTGGGCGTTAAACGTGGTGATAATTGGTTTTTAAATGCATATTACTTGAGTTTACGTTCATATTTCACTATAAAGGTGCTTTGATGAGTTTATCAAGTGTTTGAAGTTAAAATAGGTAAAAAGGGGTCAAAATGAGCCAAGCCGTGACTGGGGTCTGCTTCAAACGTTAATCTGCCTATCAATATGGGGTCCGAATCCTATTTTGAGAGTACCATTGTCTTCATCATCGAAAGAGCTTCGCGTGGGTACCTCACACGCCCCAATCGGAGTTCGGATGAGAGAGATATGGCCGATCTACGAAAGCCGCGCGGACTGCCAGGAGCTACCCGGCCGGGTGAATTTTATGTGCAATAATTCCACCCGGCCGGGTGGCCAATTTTGTTCATAAAGAGTCCAGAGACTTCTACCCGACCGGGTGGATTTTATGTGCAATAATTCCACCCGGCCGGGTCCGTCTGACTGACGATTTTTAGCCCAAACGTGATTTTTTGAAGGAAAAATAAAAGAGAGAAGCTAGGGCAACGAAAAATCATTCTCTACAAGCCGCAAAAACACACTCTCTCTCTCTAGGAAGCACTCTTGGAAGAAGATTGGAGATTCAAGCTTCAATTCATCCGCCAATTGTATTCGGTATCATGAATTCTTTTGTTTTCTTTAGTTTTTGTTTGTTTTTTACTTTAAACATGAGTAGCTAAACACTTTGTGTAGAATTCTTGGTGAAGATGCATTGATTCATAGTTTTAATCCAATTAAGTTCGTTTTTATCTTGCTCTTGTAATTGTTTGAATTATTCTTGTGCTTTTTCCTATCAATTGCTTGATCACCAATTGAGAGTGTTAGGATTTCTTAGAGTAATCGGGAGATGAATTAATTAATCTTGAAAGAAGAATAATTCACACCTTAATTCAATAAAACTCGGGAGAGTTGAGATTATGAGTGGGATCTTTAATCTAATCAAACCTTTGGGAGTTAGGTCTAAGATTTAGAAGGGGACTTCACTTATTACACCTAATCTACAGATTTCTCACCTCGGGAGGGGTTTAATCTACCTTTGTGATTGATTCAACAATTCTAGAGACTTTAAATGGTAAATTGGTTTTAATTGGGTTAGGCTATGAGTTGTGCATCGGATCCTTGAATTCTGCATATTTCTCCACCATCTTACACAGCTTTCTTAATTGCTTTCGTGTTTAAGTGTTCTATTTTAATCTTTGCATTTACATGTTTTCATTAGTTGTTAGTTTCAAAACCAAAATTTCTGATTGTCTGGATAGTAGTTGAAATTTGTTCATGGTACTTAGGTTTACACTTAATTGTCTCTGTGGGATACGATATACTCTTGCTTGCTATTTGCTACGATAACCCCGTACACTTGCGGGTATTATTTGGGTAAAATAAAGTTGAGTCAGATAGCTGTTAGATTTTAGATCTGAAATGGTTAAGTGTGAAAGCCAAGTTTACGTGATTTCTGCCACCTTGCATGTCACCCAGTAAGCGTAATTTCAGTTTCGTTAGTTTAATCTTTTGATTTGGAGTCTTAATTATTAGATCTGTTCTTGTGAAGTTGTTATTCTGCATTTCTCGTTCATGGAATCTGAGTTGTTTGATTTGTGTTCATACTTGTTGGAGAAGACAATGTCCACATCCAAATTTGGGACCACTTTTACTTTTTAGCTACTTTTGCTTTTGTCCTTTATTTTTCTTTACTTTTCAGCTGTCACTTTTCAGATCTGTAGGCCTAGTCACCTAACTACCTCTTTTCCTCTGATATTCCGTTTAGCCTTTTATAGTAAACTCGTACTTTCCATATATTTCCTGAAACCTATGCTCCCCACTTTCCATGTACACAGCTACATGTCAATCATCTTTCTCCCCGCCTCCTAGTCAGTAGAGTAACATCTTAAATTCCAGCCTCGATAAAGTCTCAACCCAAAGCGTGGTAGCTAACCAAACCTTTCCAGAATTTCACCACAATTCCCAAAGCGCATTCATCTCTGTGGGATTCGACCCTTACGTCCATATACTAGTCAGTAAAAGTGGGTTGAGGAATTATTGATACCAGGTTCAGGCATAGCTGGGGTTCCATCCTGATCAGTAGGATACATCCTGTGCTCGACACGACACCTGACACAAACATGCTCTTTCAAGGACCATCTGGAGCATATGGGAGTGCGTCGCGTTGGCGAAGGTCTGGATCAGTGTAGTCGAGGATCCCTACATCGGGGATAACCAACATATCGACAGAATGTGATGGCGCATTAGCCAAAGCTACCTCCAATCCAAACCACCAGGTGGGAAGCCTCACAATGGAGAGTAATGCCGGAAACAGTGGGAGCGGCTGAGGAGGCAGCTCAGCCGATTTGCCGGCATCTACCAAAACAACCTCCGCACGACAACCAGCAGCATGTCCGCCGATGATGTGAAGCTTCTATCTCACCAGCAGTTCCCCGACAGTGAATTGGGTTTCGGAGAATTCAAATATTGGGAGGTCTATCTTGTGGTGCAGACTTCCGCCAAGTTTAGTTCGGGTGTTGAAGCTGGCTGGCCGAAGCGGACGAAGATCAACTCCCTAATCCCTCAATCGTCTTCCGGCCGCCGTCGCACGGTTGGGCAAAAGACCGCGATGTGGATGGCTAGGGAAAGCACCAGTGGGTTCCCCGAGGTCCAATCGGCAGGTCCTTCCCAGATCGATCCCGAGCTCCCCTCACTCGCCCGCATACAACAGCATGAGACCCTGATACACACCATGGAGAAGTGGTATGCAGCGACTGACCCCTTATACAAGTTGATGCTGAAGCATATCATCTACAGTATGCGGCACGATTTGGGGATGCCATCCCTGCCCGTGAGTGATGCCGTGACCAGCCACGGGCACGGCGAGACTGGCGACGGGGACGACGAGGAGTGAGACGGAGGTCGCATTTGTCGAAGCTTGAGGTTGTTTTTTTTAACTACGTATTTTTTTTAATAATTATGTATGTTTTTTGTTTTAAATAAAGTGGTTGCATTGTCTCCATATTCGTGTCAAAATTTTAATTCCGTAAATTGTTTAATTTCGTAAATTTTTAATTTGGGGAATTTGTGAATTATTATTATTGTGGATGTCCGTCGGGATGTCCTTGGGGATGTCCGTCATTGTGCAGTGGGATGTCCTTATGACGTGGCAGTGCAGTGGGATGTCCTTATGACGTGACAGGAGGTGCTTTTGGGAAATCTGTCGGGATGTCCGCCGGGACATCCGTCCCACTGTGGATGATCTAATTTCGTACTTCTAATAACTATACTAGGAGTGCTCTATATTTGTACTCATGTATTTCATTTGAAAATGTGTTAAAATCTAATTAAATATATGCTATATATATGCGCTTTTTAAAATTAATTAGATGATCAATAGATTAGAGCCGTTAAAATTTAATTAAATATTTTCTAATTTCCTGTTAAATGTAGTTTTTTAAAATTATTTAGACTAGGCTCAATACTATGTTTATGTGTTCAATTTAAAATTGCACATTTAAAAATTATGATAGTGAATTCAAACTTGTAAATTACTACTCTATCATATCTAGGTGAATTTGAGACATTTTTCTATTTTAGAAAGTTCCAAATTAATTGAATTATTTTTATTTTTAGTAAAAATTAACTCTCTATGTTAATTTATTTTCTTTTCGTCTTTTTGACTCTATTCTTTCTTACTTTATTCACCATCCACTTAATACACTATTTTTAAGCTTTGTATTTATGATTGTGTGAATTTAAGAATTGGGATTTAAAAATTGTAAAAATATTACATATAGAATTAAATATTAGTACTAGTATTATTTTAAAAAAAATTTACCCCCGACTTACTTTAATTTATGATTCCGTCACTGTAAGCACATAACTATTGATGCGCATTTGTATTTTTTAAAGGTTGTTTATCATTGAATTGTTTTTCAAAGTTCTAATACAATGAAGATTTTCGTATTAACTTGATTTTGGTATTTCAATTTATTATATTTGATTATAATAATAAATCATGTTTGACAAAAAAATAAACAAAATAAAAATGTTGATGTAGAAATAGAGATACTAAACATTAATTGGAGTAATATACTAACGTAACAGGAAGAAGAAGAAATTGAAAATGAGCTAGCGTCCACTATTGTGAATGTCAACTCTAAGACCATCCACAATAGCGCCCAGCCGACCGCCGGCGCTGGGCGGTTCGCTGGGCGGTCTATTACAGTCGCCCAGCGGACGAATGGAGAGAGAAACCGCGCAGCGCTGGGCGGTTTCGTGGCGCTGGGCGATCCGCTCGGCGCTATTGCAGCGCCCGGATCGCCCAGCGCACCGCCTAGCGCGAAATTAAATTTTTTTTTTTCCGAAACACTATATATACGCGCTTTGCTCGTCATTTTCATTTGCACCACTTGTTTTAACGAGTACTCTCTCTATCTTAATTTCTGTACAAGATCAACAACGGGAAATGGATCTCAACAACGAGCCTAGTTCCGAGAGTAGCGGGTCACAAACTCCGTCGATCCCCGTGGGAAGTGGATGGGGTCAGATGCCCGGGTACTACAACATGTACCCGTGGCAGCAGATGTTTTCCGGGATGCCAACGGGGGGGAGTCCGCGCCGGCGATGGTGGCGACAACGACAGAGGCGGCGACGACGGAGACGAGGAGTGAATTGGCACTCCTTTTTATTATTGTATTTTTTTTAAATTAATGTATTTTTTTAAATTATTGTACTTTTTTAAATTTTAATAGTATTATTAAATTTATCCCGTATATGTCTCGTAAATTAAATTTCGTATATTGTGTGATTGTTAATTATTTATTTTGTATATATTTGTTAATAGTGATGTGGATATTATGTGGCTAGGCTATGACTGAGCTATTGCTGTGCTATTTGCTTGTTTTGATGATGTGGCAGGAGGATTTTTAGTGTTGATGATGTGGCAGTGGCTAGGCTATGGCTAGGTTATTGCTGGGCTATTACTATTGTGGATGGCCTAAATACAATATTCAGATTTAATCCAGTACTGTATTCTTCAAGGGCACAATCGTAATTTAGTACGAATATAAAATATTTTTCCGATTTGTTATTCCCTCCCATAAGCAACCGCCAAAATTCCAATCCGCATTTAAAAACCTTCCAAAAACGCATTAAATCCCCTCTCTTGACTGCTTACCAAAAATTATACTCGCAACGTTCGTTCTCCTCTCTTCTACGTTTCTGTTACTGTTGTTTTATCTAATTCCTCAGGTAATACTACGTTTTATCGTTTAATATTTTCCTTTATTTCTTAGATGTGATTTATTTGGTGCTTGAGCTGTGTTGATGTTTCATTTAGGTTGTAGATCAGTGATTTATCAATTAACTTGACCAGATCCGTTGCACAACACGAATTAAATCTTGATTTATGTGTGTTTTCTTCGTGTTTATCCCCAATTATTTGTCAGGATCGAGAAAAATTGAAAAAACAATGGAATTTGAGTAAATATTAGTAGAAAATTGATGTGATTTTCTTGAGATTTAGTGGTGGATAAAAGAAAAAAAAGAGTTATTTCTGAAATTATATCAATTAACTAGTGAGATTTGCTTCTTGGATGTTAAGTTTAGATGAATATAATTCTTTAGGGTAATCTTTAATTGTAAGGAAATATTTTGCCCTTTGTTATTTGGAACTATGTATGTTTATGGTTTAGTTCTTTGTTCCAGAATAATGTGAAATTGTTTCTGTCTAATCTGTTAGTGCTGAAGCTGTATCGAGAGTAGAATGGCGGGGAAAGGTGGAAAGGGGCTCTTGGCAGGGAAGACAATGGCAGCTGCAGCAGCTAACAAGGACAAGAACAAGAAGCGGCCTATTTCGCGGTCAGCTCGTGCTGGCCTCCAGGTATAAATACAGCTCAATACAACCATAAACTTGTCATACCAGCTAGTTTGACTGTTTTTTTATCTTATTATAGTATATAGGTTGAGTAATTGAGTTTATAAATGACACTATTTCACTAGTAATTTGAATCTTTGTCCAGTTGAAGTTAGCCTCTCACATTGCTCATCTCATTACTGGTTTGTCTTGTGGATTTTTGTGCATCTAGATAGGATTTTAGTCAAGTTGAAGTGGTTGAGTTCCTTTCTCGTACGTTAAATAGGCACGTTCGAAAGGGTTTGTTAAGTGGGATGGGTTGTGTAGAGATCCCTATTTCTAAATGGAATGATATGATTTGACTATGGTTTCTCTTATTGGCTAGTTATGTTATATTGTAGTACTCCTTTAGGTGGTATGTTCTTGATCGCTTTTCGTGTTTATATAGATCATGGAAGAAGTCTTGTCTAGAAAAGTTTTGATTTCTATGGCCCATGTTGGTTGTGTGACTGGTTAAGGCACATATGTTTCAACGTTAGTTCATTCGTTTCTTTTAGTTTCCCGTGGGAAGGATTCATCGGCACCTCAAGTCGAGAACCAATGCCAATGGAAGAGTTGGAGCAACAGCAGCTGTCTACTCTAGGGTTGGAACGGTACGGTATACCGCGCCGAAATGGCCATACCGCATACCGTACCGAAAAGTGTGGTATGGCCAAAATGCATACCTTTACCGTACCGTTTTTTTCGGTATACCGGTAGAGTTGGAGCAACAGCAGCTGTCTACTCTAGGGTTGGAACGGTACTGTATACCGCGCCGAAATGGCCATACCGCATACCGTACCGAAAAGTGTGGTATGGCCAAAATGCATACCTTTACCGTACCGTTTTTTTCGGTATACCGCATACCAGTATACCGAAAAGTCGGTATACCAAAATTCTGATACCGATACCTTACCGACATTTCGGTATACCGTACCGTGATTTCGGTATACCGCAATATGCGGTATACCGCGATTTTGGTATACCGCAATATGCGGTATACCGAAATCACGGTACGGTATACCGAATACCGCATAAAAATACAAACTGGTATTGCTGCAACTTTGCAGAAATCACAATATTTTGCTACAATATTTTGCCTCAATATTTTGCAAATAAGAACACAGACTACAAAGATAAAGAGTGTTAATTTTCCTACTAAATTCTAGCAAGCTCGACAAAGATGCATAAAACTGGACAACTACTTTCTTCCTAAGGGGTCGTTTGATAGCCTCCAGAGCCAAGAAATAGATTAGTATCTAGTTATTTTCTTCCTAAGGCACGCAAATTTCATTCTTCCACTTGGGTGGTTTCTCAAATAGTCAAATCTTCCCACTAGACATGCCCACCGGTTCCGGTTCCGGCGGTTAACCGCCGAACCGGAACCGGCGGTTCCGGAACCGGAACCGGAACCGGCGCAATTCGGTTCGCGGTCCGGTTCAGGTTCAAGATATTTCGAACCGGAACCGTCACCGAACCGGCGGTTCGGGACGGTTCGGAACCGGCGGTTAACCGTGGAACCGCCGGTTCCGGCGCTTAAATCGAGGCAGGGGGATGAGGGGCCGGTGGTGATCTTCAAAAACGGTCGAAACCGCCGGTTTTTCGGCGGTTAACCGGCGGTTAACCGGAAAAAACCGGCGGTTAACCGCCGGTTTAGTGACTTTCGAGGCGGCGCGGAGCACGAGGCGACAATGGAGCAGCTTTTGCAGACGGTTCGTTGACCGAACCGGCGGTTTTATTTCGGAAACCGGCGGTTTTGGCCCGGAAACCGGCGGTTCCGCCGGTTCCGGCGGTTTTCCGCCAAAACCGCCGGTTTTGTGAAAATTCAAATTTTTTTTTTTTTTTTTAAATTTCAAATTCGAATTCTTCCATTTTCCCCCTCATTTTTTTCTATAAATACCCCCCTCTATCCTCATTTACATTCACCCCACTCTTGTGTTAATAAGAGTTTCTCTCTTCAATCTCTCAATTCTCTCTCTTTGTCTCCAATTTCTCATTTGTGCTATTGTGCTTCCATTTAATTACGCAATTGCTACTCTTATTACGCATTGTTATACACTTATACAGTTATACTTGTTCCCGTAGTTCTATAAGTTGTCTTTCTTTCTCAATTACTAAAACAAAAAAAAATATATTATTCCATATTTCTACATTTCTACATACCATTCCAATATGTCTTCATCCCGAGAAGGTCGTGTTGATAAGGGAAAGGGAAAGGCCAAGAGGCCATCTCGGAGATCCGTTATTGATGAAATTTCTCAAATGAACATGGATGAGTGGCAGGTTAATATTTATTATCTACTAATTTCATTAATTTTGAATTACATTTCATTATTGTTCATAATTTTATTTTGTATTTACAATACAAATATTATTTTGTAGGCTCGAGAAGAGCAAGATGTGGCACATGCTATTGCTCTCTCTCGCTCTCAATACCAAGGCGATGCTTATGTTGGTACCGGTAGTGGTGCTCCCGGTCGCGGTGCCTATTCCCAACAAAGTCCAACCCCCGTGAATGTTGATGAAGACGATGATGATGATGATGATGACGACGAGGAGGAGGGGGAGGAGGTAGAAGAGGTTCAAGAAATGCCACCCCCACCACCACCAAGGAGTCGGCGTGGTCGTGGTGGTCGTGGACGTGGACAACCTCCTCAACCTCCTAGACCAGCTGAAAGGTCTTTAACCTCAAACATCTTCGTGAAACATTTCAAGAGGGTACAAGATAGTAACGATCCAAACACTTATAATGTGTATTGCAACTATTGCGAAAACGTATACACATTCCGAAAGGGTGGAGGGTACGGTACATTTACCCGTCACCTGGAGAAAGCGCATCCGGTCGAGTTTGGTATCGCTCCAACCCAAACTCAACTCAACTTTCAACATGGAGTCGGAAGTGGGACGACGGGTTCATCCCAAACATCAGGTATGTGTAGCAATACTCTTTTGAAATATGATCACAAAAATGCTCTTAATGTGATGTCTAGATTTGCCGTTATGAAACATTTTCCATTCAATGCTTTTGATAACGATGCTTTTGAGTCGAGTATGCGGCAAGTATATAATGCCGCTGCAAGAAAATTGAGTCGAACTTCAATGACGCGAGCCGTTGTTCGACAATGCATGGAAAAGAAGGCGCAATTAGGTACGTTTATTATTAACTTAGGGCATAAAGTTTCTATTTGTTCTGATGTGTGGACTGATTGTTTTTGTAAAAATTCGTATATGGGCATCACGGTGCATTTCGTTGATCACAGTTGGACTTTGAACAAACGTTTGATTGCATTTCGGGAATTTCCCGCACCACACACTGCACAAGCAATTGCTCAATTGATCATTCAAGTTTTGAATGAATTTCAATTGATCAATAAAATTTTTTCTATTGGTTTTGACAATGCTAGCGCTAACACTGCTAGCATAGATGATTTAATCAGTGCATGTTCTCCTGTTATTGATGGTAAATATTTCCATGTGCGATGTATTGCCCATATTTTGAATTTGTGTGTTCAAGATGCCATCGATTTGTGGCAAAAGTATGTTGATCCTATTAGAACTGCTGTGAAGTTGATTCATAACAAAGCTCCTATTGGTAGAGCTTGGAAGAGATATTGTCATGGTAAGCAATGCAGGTACACCAACTTTCGTTTGGATGTTTCAACTCGGTGGAACTCGACATATGATATGTTGGAGTCGACTTTGAACCACATTGAGTATTTATGTGATTTTTTAGAAGTTGTCCTCATGTTCCTTCTGATTTGATTTTGATACCCGCTTGTTGGGACCACAGCATGGATTTATTTCGATTATTCCGCGCTTTCAAAAATGCCACTGTTGAGTTATCCGGTGTTTATTATCCTACTTCTGTGCGCGTTTTGGAGCATTGCATGTATGTGGCAATTGGTTTTAAAACTTGTGTGAAAAATACTCAATTCGTTGAGTTGAAGGCTATTTTGTTTTACATGGTTGAAAAATGGTTAAAATATTTTTCACGTATTCCAAATGTGTTTTTGATTGCAAAATGCTTGGATCCAAAGTGGAAGTTGCATGGTGTTTATAAAATTTTAGACATGTACTATGGTTGTTTGCACGCTTTGGATTTTTCTCAACTCCGCGAAATGGGCTTGACAAGAGGAGAATGCTTCGAACTAAGTATTCCGGATGTTGATGAAATCAAACATAGGTTAGATAGTGCACTTCGTTCTCTCTACGCGGAATATGAAATGCGGTATAACACCGCTCACCAGGTACGTGCTCCTCCTAGTCCTTCTACATTTGATTTTGGTGGAGGGATTTTTCCAATGTCATGATCGATCCCGACGTAGTATCACAATTGCAAGATCTATACGGTACTACAACCAATAGGACTAGAGCGACTAGTGAATTAGATATATATTTGGAATCGCGCTCTATTTTTCAAGATGCAGGTCCTCCTACTCAACAAATTGACGTCCTTAATTGGTGGGGAACACATGACAAAGAGTTTCCGATACTCTCCATCATGGCTAAGGAGATATTCGCCGTTCCCGCTTCCACCGTCGCCGTTGAACAAGCTTTTAGTGTCGGCGGTTGTGTCCTAGACGACAAAAGGAGCAATCTCTCCGCCAAGAACATGGAAGCCACTATGTTACTTGACGATTGGGCAAAGGCGGACATGAGAGCACAAGAGCCGGATTTCGACTTCCGTGTAGAGAGTGATGGTGAAGAATTTTCTTCCGATGGCGATGACGAGGTCAGAAGCGATAGCACTCAACATTAGCAATGAGTCGACGGGGCGGTGAACGGCGAGCACTGCCGACCAAAAAGGTAAGCAAGGTAAGAGAACTACGTGGGCTTTGATTCCTCAATAAAATTGTGGATACGTAGGCACCTCAACTTAAATTTGAAAAGTTTAACTTCGAAAGTTTAAGTTGAGCTCAAGCCCTTTTCAATTTTTTTTTTTCCCCCTATTTCATAGATCATTCAGGATGCGGCTATGTTGTACTTGAAGATCATTAAAATATATTCCCCATTTGATAAATATCAAATGCGGAATATATTTTAATGATCTTCAAGTACAACTTAGCCGCATCCTGAATGATCTATGAAATCTTACCTTGGAATCAACCTTTTTTTCTTGCAAAATGTTGCCCATTTTCTAAGCAAACACATATCAGCACGCTATATACACATTGCTGCATTGATTGCTTTGGAAGATCAAATTGCCCCTATTAGAAATGTAGCAATGTGTATATAGCGTGTTGATATGTGTTTGCTTAGAAAATGGGCAACATTTTGCAAGAAAAAAGGGTTGATCCCAAGGTAAGAGAACTACGTGGGCTTTGATTCCTCAATAAAATTGTGGATACGTAGGCAACTCAACTTAAATTTGAAAGTTTAACTTTGAAAGTTTAAGTTGATCTCAAGCCCTTTTCAATTTTTCCTTTTTCCCCCCCATTCATTTTTTTTTAAATTTACCTTCCGAGTCCGACGAGGCGACGAGCCGACGCCCGACGACACTTGTAAATTATATTACATTGTTGTATGTTGTTGTATTGTATACTTATGTATTGTAAATTGTAATGTATCGTTGTCCGTTACAACTCAAAATCAATAAAATTTATTTCATTTTCTCCTTATTCGTCTTATTTGTGCTTGAATTATGCATTGTCTTGTTCCGATTTGTTGTATAAAGCCAAATTTCAAATTTAAAAAAAAAAAAAAAAAAAAAAAAAAATTGAACCGGCGAAACCGCCGGTTCAAAAACCGGAACCGCCAAAACCGCCGGAAAATCGGCGGTTCCGAACCGGAACCGGAACCGCCCGGTTTTCGAACCGGAACCGGAACCGTGAAATAGCCTCACGGTCCGGTTCCGGTTCCGCTTCCGCCAAAACCGGAACCGGCGGTTCCGAACCGGAACCGCCGGTTTTCGAACCGTGGGCATCTCTACTTCCCACATACGCCATTTTTGAGTTCATTCTATCGGCTGAAAGTATCATTCTATCGTCTGAAAGTATCATTCTATACGGCAAAACTATCATTTTATCAGTTTTATGTCATTTTGTCACGTTAAAGTATCATTTTATCAGCTTATATGTAATTTCTCCAGCTAAACTATCATTTTTATAAGCTTACTGTCATTTTATCCGCTTAGATTATCATTTTATAAGGTAAAAGTATCATTTTATTAAACAAAAATGTCATTTTATACACCAAAAATACCTATCATTCTATCGGCTGAAAGTAGTATCATTCTACCCGGCAAAACTATCATTCTATAGGCTAAAAGTATCATTCTATCGGGCAAAAGTATCATTTTATTAAACAAAAATGTCATTTTATACACCAAAAATACCTATCATTCTATCGGCAGAAAGTATCATTCTACCCGGCAAAACTATCATTCTATAGGCTGAAAGTATCATTCTATCGGGCAAAGGTATCATTTTATCAGTTTTATGTCATTTTGTCACGTTAAAGTATCATTTTATCATCTTATATGCAATTTCTCCAGCTAAACTATCATTTTTATAAGCTAACTGTCATTTTATCCGCTTAGATTATCATTTTATAAGGTAAAAGTATCATTTTATTAAACAAAAATGTCATTTTATACACCAAAAATACCTATCATTCTATCGGCTCAAAGTATCATTCTATAGACTGAAAGTATCATTCTATAGGGCAAAAGTATCATTTTATCAGTTTTATGTCATTTTGTCACGTTAAAGTATCATTTTATCATCTTATATGCAATTTCTCCAGCTAAACTATCATTTTTATAAGCTAACTGTCATTTTATCCGTTTAGATTATCATTTTATAAGGTAAAAGTATCATTTTATTAAACAAAAATGTCATTTTATACACCAAAAATACCTATCATTCTATCGGCTCAAAGTATCATTCTATAGACTGAAAGTATCATTCTATAGGGCAAAAGTATCATTTTATCAGTTTTATGTCATTTTGTCACGTTAAAGTATCATTTTCAGCTTATATGCAATTTCTCCAGCTAAACTATCATTTTTATAAGCTAACTGTCATTTTAGCCGCTTAGATTATCATTTTATAAGGTAAAAGTATCATTTTAGTAAACAAAAATGTCATTTTATACACCAAAAATACATATTATTCTATCGGCTGAAAGTATCATTCCATCGTCTGAAAGTATCATTCTATACGGCAAAACTATCATTTTATCAGTTTTATGTCATTTTGTCACGTTAAAGAATAATTTTATCAGCTTATATGCAATTTCTCCAGCTAAACTATCATTTTTATAAGCTTACTGTTATTTTATCCGCTTACATTATCATTTTATAATGTAAAAATATCATTTTATTAAACAAAAATGTCATTTTATACATTCCAAAAATAGATAGCATTCTACCGGGCAAAACTATCATTCTATAGGCTTAAAGTATCATTCTATCGGGCAAAGGTATCATTTTATCAGTTTTATGACATTTTGTCACGTTAAAGTATCATTTTATCAGCTTATATGCAATTTCTCTAGCTAAAATATCATTTTTATAAGCTAACTGTCATTTTATCCGCTTAGATTATCATTTTATAAGGTAAAAGTATCATTTTATTAAACAAAAATGTCATTTTATACACCAAAAATACCTATCATTCTATCGGCAGAAAGTATCATTCTATCCGGCAAAAGTATCATTCTATAGGCTGAAAGTATCATTCTATCGGGAAAAGATATCATTTTATCAGTTGTATGTCATTTTGTCAAGTTAAAGTATCATTTTATCAGTTTATATGCAATTTCTCCAGCTAAACTATCATTTTTATAAGCTTACTGTCATTTTATCCGTTTAGATTATCATTTTATAAGGTAAAAGTATCATTTTATTAAACAAAAATGTCATTTTATACACTAAAAATATCTATTATTCTATCGGCTGAAAGTATTATTCTACCCGGCAAAACTATCATTCTATAGGCTGGAAGTATCATTCTATCGGGAAAAGGTATCATTTTATCAGTTTTATGTCATTTTGTCACGTTAAAGTATTATTTTATCAGCTTATATGCAATTTCTTCAGCTAAACTATCATTTTTATAAGCTTACTGTCATTTTATCCGCTTAGATTATCATTTTATAAGGTAAAAGTATCATTTTATTAAACAAAAATGTCATTTTATACACCAAAAATACCTATCATTCTATCGGCTGAAAGTATCATTCTACCCGGCAAAACTATCATTCTATAGGCTAAAAGTATCATTCTATCGGGCAAAAGTATCATTTTATTAAATGAAAATGTCATTTTATACACCAAAAATACCTATCATTCTATCGGCTGAAAGTATCATTCTACCGGGCAAAATTATCATTCTATAGGTTGAAAGTATCATTCTATCGGGCAAAGGTATCATTTTATCAGTTTTATGTCATTTTGTCACATTAAAGTATCATTTTATCAGCTTATATGCAATTAATCTTAAGCTAACCAGGAAAATTAATAAGCTAATTGGCTTCTCATCGTTTTTATGGATTATAACTATAATCTATTCATTGGATATAATGATTTTGTTACGGATATGTCCAGAAAGATGGGAATTAAGCAAATCGCCAAGATACCTTTCTGTCTAAACTCTAAATTTTCGTATGCAGTTTGAGGCAAATTCAAAAAGGCACAGTTTGTTATGTGTTTTCGCAGGAATGTCGCATGCTAAGGTTTGAGCCACACGCTATTTTGCCAGAAGAATTACATAGTACTGAACTGAGTATTGACGGACCCAGCCTTTGTATTATGTTTACATGTTAGATTTATAGTTGTTTTGTGAACAAGTGTTTTCAATTACACGATTTGTATTTGAAACTATCATTTTATCATTTCAAACTATCATTTTATCCTCCGAAACTATCATTTGAAACTATCATTTTATCATATTATGCAAAAGTATCATTTTATCATTTGAAACTATCATTTTATCATTTCAAACTATCATTTAATCCACTGAAACTATCATTTTATCATTTTATGCAAAAGTATCCTTTTATCATTTGAAACTATCATTTTATCATTTCAAACTATCATTTTATCCTCCGAAACTATCATTTGAAACTATCATTTTATCATATTATGCAAAAGTATCATTTTATCATTTGAAACTATCATTTTATCATTTCAAACTATCATTTTATCCACTGAAACTATCATTTTATCATTTTATGCAAAAGTATCCTTTTATCATTTGAAACTATCATTTTATCCCCTGAAACTATTATTTTATCCCCTGAAACTATCATTAAATAAAAAAATACTATCTTTTAGCCACTTCACATATAAAGTCGACTGTCGTTTGAGAGGACAAAATGATAGTTTCAAATGATAAAATGATACTTTTGCATGATAAATTGATTGTTTGAGTTCTTTGGTTGGATAAAATGATACTTTTACATCATAAAATGATAGTTTGAGGGGACAAAATGATAGTTTCAAATGATAAAATGATATTTTTGTTTCATAATGATAGTTTTAGTTCTTTGGATGATAAAATGATACTTTTGCATCAGAAAATGATAGTTTGAGGGGATAAAATGATAGTTTCAAATGATAAAATGATACTTTTGTTTCATAATGATAGTTTTAGATTTTTGGATGATAAAATGATACTTTTGCATCATAAAATGATAGTTTGAGGGGATAAAATGATAGTTTCAAATGATAAAATGATACTTTTGTTTCATAATGATAGTTTTAGATTTTTGGATGATAAAATGATACTTTTGCATCATAAAATGATAGTTTGAGGGGATAAAATGATAGTTTCAAATGATAAAATGATACTTTTGTTTCATTGAATTGGATGGAGTATATTATATCTCTTACTTTATCAATTCTTTTATTTTATTTTATTAATTGTGAATTAAAACTTGTGTCATTATATTTTTTAAAAAAGAGGTAGTATCAAAATAAAATGCACCACATCATGTGAACGTACGAAATACAGTAAAATAGTGACGTGTTAAACATCTAAATACGCCGTATTAGTGGTTAGTAGGTCAACAACTACACAAACTAATTAATGAAAAATAGCTTATGGCCTTAATTTTGAATTGAATTACATATATGATCTTCAATCTTCATAATACTGCCGAATGTTAAATTAATTTTGCAAATATTGTAAACTTATTCAAAATTTCATCAATAAAATAATTACTACTATTCGATAATCTATATAGCACGCGTATGACTAAAGAATGAGTAATCACCCATGTCAGCAAATTAACTCTTAATCCTAATTTCTCGATTAAAGAAAAATCCAAATAAAAATTAAAAACCCAGGTATATATCTGCGGTATATACCGTATTTGCGGTATACCGCGGTATATGCAAACTGCATACCTTTACCGTACCTAAAACTGTCGGTACGGTATGATACCGTACCGAAAAGTACGGTATACCGAAAATTCGGTATTTTCGGTATTTTTTCGGTACGGTATTTCGGTATATTTTCCCAGCCCTAGTCTACTCTGCTGCAATTCTCGAGTATTTAACTGCTGAAGTGCTTGAGTTGGCTGGAAATGCCAGCAAAGATCTTAAAGTGAAGAGGATAATGCCTAGGCACTTGCAGCTGGCAATTCGGGGAGACGAGGAGCTCGACACCCTCATCAAAGGAACCATAGCCGGTGGTGGTGTGATTCCCCACATTCACAAATCCCTCATCAACAAAACCGCCAAGGAATGAATGACCATTTAATTGATCCACAGTGATGCTTTTGTGACAATGCTTCCATTTAATTTAGATTTGTATGCTAGGAATTAGATTTCAAGAACAACCATTTTAAATGTTTGATTTGATAATTGGAATGTAGTTTGTGTCTAACGTTAAGTTTGATGAAGCTTCTGAGTCTGCTAAAAGTTAACGTTAACCATTTGAACTGTTTGATTATCTATGTCTTATCATGCAGTAGGTGACGGACTAGATCATCTACCCCACCGTGTTATAATTTGTTAAAAGTTTAAAGGGCTGATTAACTATTTTTTCTTTGAAAATTTACCATAACTGATTTAACTTCGTTCGTTTTACGTATTCTGTTAAACTTCGAAATTATGTGAACTTATTATACGCAAGCAAAAGGAATGAAGAGATTTAATGTATAATTAGACAATTAATCAGTGTTTATTAAAAAAAAGCAAATAGTATGATATTTTTTTGGTATAAATAAAACAGGGAAGTGTGATTTCGGATGAAGGGAGTAATTTTCCGTTGGGTACTGCTCCTAGTTTTTAGTTTAATACCAGTATTGGTTTCAATGTACCATTCACAAATTGAAGGACATGCTTGTCTTAACATCTACTCCCTCCGTCTGCAAATAAGAGTTCTATTTCTTGGCGGCACGAGTTGTTGGAATCATGTGGAAAATGTGAGAAATTGGAAGGGTCTCAAAGCCTTTCATTTTCTTAAGTCTTTTGGCTTTTCAACTTAAGGTAACCTTCATGTGGTTTATGGGGATCCTTAATGCCAAGACTTTTGAAGTGGTCTCTCCTATCCTATAAATAGGTGGATTTGAGAGATGAGAAAGACACCAACAACACAAACAAAACATTCTATCTTCTCTCTAGCTCTCAAGCATTCTAGTTTGCTTTTTAGGAGCATTGTCTAGCTCGGTTCTCGGAACTCCATCAAGTTCGCCGGTGCCTAGCGGGTTTGAGGTGCTTCTACACGCTAGGAGGAAGTCGTTTTATCTTTGGGGGCAATACGTCATTCCGTGAGCACTAGCTGGGGCGTAATTTGTCTTGCGGAAAGAGGGCTTTCCTCGACTCGACTTATAAATTTGGTTTACTTTATTTTCGTTGTAATTTTCATTCCTCTATTTGTTGCAAGTTTCCTTTCGATTGTAATAGTTAGAGTACCGCCTGTACACGGCTTGGAAATTTCTTCCCATTATTTCTAACAATCGCAAGACAAATTAGTGTACTCTTCTAAAGACAGGTTTATACCAATTGGAGTTGGAGGAAACATGAGCTCCAAAGCTGGAATGAAGAAACGAACAGTACCAATGTTCATGGGCTACGAAATGGTTAATTCCTTGAGATCTACTCTCTTGAGAATTGTGTTTATCGTTTGTCATTTGACAAGCAAGACCAATTTAGACTTGGTAGTAGTAATTGGGATGCATGGGTTGTTGAATATACCAATGCACATATGGTTCAATATAATTGTGTACTTATTGGTGGAGACAATATTGTGCAAATTATTTGAACGTGTTGTTATAAACTACAAAGATCACGAGGTGGTCGCAATGGTCTCCGACGTGAACCATGGTAACAATCCAAATGAATGGTTTGTTGATACGGGTGCCACATGTCATGTGTGCTCCGAGAGAAGCGTTTTTTCTACCTACAAATCTGTTGGAGGTAGAAAAGTACGTATGGGAAACCAAGCCTCTTCTAAGGTGGTTGGTGTGGGTAATGTGTTCCTAAAATTAGGATCTGGAAAAGTTCTTACCCTTAAGGATGTACTGCATGTCCCAGACATCCGAAATAATTTGGTGTCAGGCTCACTTCTAGTAAATCATGGATTTTCACTAGAATTTGAGTGTGAAAAGGTTTTATTGACCAAGTATGGAAAATTCATAGGTAAAGGCCACCTAGTAAATGGACTTTTTGAGATGAATGTTACGGTTATTCACCGTGGAAAAGGAATAAGCAATAAGGAAGATGACACGTCCTCTTATTTGCTTGAGAGCTCTGATTTATGGCATAATAGATTGGGACATGTAAATCTAAATGCTATAAAAGATTAGTAAATCTTAATTTACTAAAAGTAGATAAGTTTAACTCACAAGAAAGATGTGAAGTGTGTGTTGAAGCCAAAATGGCTAAACTGCCGTTCCATTCGGTAGAGCAAAGCACAAAATCTCTAGAATTAATCCATACAGACGTATGTGATTTGAAAATTTGTGCAAACAAGAGGTGGTAAAAAGTACTTCATCACATTTATAGATGATTGCACAAGGTATTGTTATCTTTACTTATTAAGAAGTAAAGATGAGGCAATTGAAGCGTTTAAAGACTTCAAAAATGAAGCCGAAAATCAACTTAATTGTCGAATTAAGTGTGTTCGAAGTGATAGAGGTGGTGAGTATGTAGCGCCGTTTGCAGAATTATGCATGCAAGTGGTATAATTCACCAAACCACAGCTCCATATTCTCCTCAATCAAATGGTGTTGCTGAACGCAAAAATCGAACACTAAAAGAGATGATGAATGCTTTGTTGATTAATTCAGGATTACCCAGAACATGTGGGGGGGAGGCTGTGTTAACAGCGAATCATATCCTGAACAAAATTCCACTAAAAAAGGGATGTGACTCCTTATGAGTTGTGGAAAGGGAAGAAACCTTCGTATTCATACCTCAAAGTGTGGGGGTGTTTAGCGAAGGTAGAAGTGCCACCTCCGAAACAAGTTGCAATAGGCCCTAAAACAGTCGATTGCATCTTTATTGGCCATGCACTTAATAGTAGTGCCTATCGTTTCCTAGTCCATAGGTCAGCTGTGCCTGGCGTGGCTGAAGGAACAACGATTGAGTCAAGGAATGCTATATTCTTTGAGAATGTTTACCCTTGTAAGAGAGCAAGAGGATCGTTCTAGTGAAAGAATGATGGATGAATCCACTAGTTCTAATCCTCCAAAAAGGACGAGGTCAAGTCCTGAGGATGTTGAACCAAGACGTGGTAAAAGAGTTAAAGTTGCTAAGACATTTGGTCCCGACTTCATAACTTTTATGTTGGATGACGAACCAAAGTCAGTGGCGGAAGCTTTGTCTGGCCCAGACGCAGCGTGGTGGCAAGAAGCTATCAACAGTGAAATTGAATCCATCATGAGAAATAACACTTGGGTGTTAGTAGACTTGCCTGAAGGCTGTAAGACTTTAGGGTGCAAGTGGATTCTGAAAAGGAAATATAAGCCCGATGGTACTATAGATAAGTACAAAGCTCGCCTAGTTGTCCAAGGCTTTAAGCAGAAAGAAGGGCATGACTTTTTTGATACCTATTCACCTGTTACGAGAATCACTTCCATTCGGGTGCTTCTTGCGATTGCTGCTTTGCACAATCTTGAGATTCACCAAATGGATGTGAAAACTGCGTTTCTGAATGGTGATCTGGAAGAAGAAATATATATGGAACAACCCGAAGGGTTTGTTGTGCCTGGGCAAGAGCGTAAAGTATGCAAACTGGTAAAGTCATTATATGGGTTGAAGCAAGCACCATTACAATGGCATTTAAAATTTGACAACGTGATGTTGGCAAATGGATTCACTATCAATGAGTGCGATAAGTGTGTTTACATTAAGAACACAGATAACGGTTTTGTTATTGTGTGTCTTTATGTAGATGATATGTTGATTACGGGCAGCAATAGTGCCATTATCAACGAAACCAAAAATATGTTGAAGAGAAATTTCGACATGAAAGATATGGGTTTAGCTGATGTGATTCTCGGAATCAAAATTAAAAGGAATCATGAGGGAATTGCTCTGACACAATCTCATTATATTGAGAAAGTGCTAAAGAAATTTCACTCGTTCGATTGTGAGCCAGCTAAGACTCCATTGGAACCCAACGTGCATTTGAGTAAGCACACGGGTGAGCCTATAGCTCAAGAAGAATATGCAAAGATCATAGGGAGTTTGATGTTTATCACAAACTGCACCCGACCAGATCTTGCGTGTACGGTGAATAAGCTGAGCCGATTTACGAGCAACCCAAGCAAGGAACATTGGAAAGCTCTGCGTAGGGTTTTGAGATACTTGAAGTATACTCTTAACTTTGAGCTGCAGTACACAAGATATCCCCAAGTACTTGAAGGGTACTGTGATGCAAATTGGATCTCTGATTCAAAAGACTCGTTCTCGACGAGTGGTTATGTGTTCACTGTGGGGGGTGGTGCTGTTTCGTGGAAGTCGACGAAACAAACGTGTATAGCTCGATCCACCATGGAATCTGAGTTTATCGCATTGGATAAAGCAGGGGAAGAAGCCGAGTGGCTCAGAAATTCCTAGAATGTATTCCATGTTGGAAGAAGCCAGTGCCGACAGTAGTGATATACTGTGATAGCCAAGCAGCTATAGGGAGAGCACATAGTGGCTTATACAACGGTAAGTCTCGACATATTCGTCGGCGACATAATACCGTCAGACAATTGATCACAAGTGGTGTTATCACAGTTGACTATGTAAGGTCAGTTGATAACTTAGCGGATCCGTTAAAAAAGGTTTAAACCGTGATCAAATGCATAAATTGCTAAAAGGAATGGGACTGAAAACCACATCTTAAAAGATGATTATAGTGGTAACCCAACCATACGATTGGAGATCCCATGGGCTTGGTTCAATGGGAAAACGAAGCTATATGAATCTAGTTGTAACACTCGGAAGATTTTTAATCTTCGCCCATTCTTTAGAAAGCATTGAGTGTTGTAACCTGCATGTGGTAAGAGGCTAAGTTTTGACTTTTAATGATTCTTAGAAACCTCGAGGAGGTGGGTATTGCAGGATACCTGGAAAAGAATCACCTATGTAAGTGAAGAAGTGTGGGCGCTTCAACATGTGAATCACTTATGAATCCAAAGTGGTGTTCCATGGCCAGTAAAGGACACAAACGTGAGAACTGATGAGTTTGTAAATAATATTGTGTCAATATTATTGTCTCGGTATACACCAAGGAGGAATGGTTCAAGGCATCACGTCCACCAGGCCGCCGGTATGCCCGATAGTGTTGACTATGGAAAGTTCAAAGCCCCAAGCTACTATTCCAAATGCAATATTGTTTCTCGAGAATTGAGCAAGAGTCTGCATGCATGCATTTGTGTCTGGTGTTGGTTTGAGCTTGCAGCGCTCTAACCAATGTGGGGGATTGTTGAATCATGTGGAAAATGTGAAATTGGAAGGGTCTCAAAGCCTTTCATTTTCTTAAGTCTTTTGGTTTTCAACTTAAGGTACCTTCATGTGGTTTATTTATACATAATGGGGATCCTTAATGCCAAGACTTTTGAAGTGGTCTCTCCTATCCTATAATATTGGTTTTGAGAGATGAGAAAGACACCAACAACACAAAAAAACATTCTATCTCTCTTAGCTCTCTACATCCTAGTTGCTTTTAGGAGCATTGTCTAGCTCGATTCTCGGAACTCCATCAAGTTCGCCGTGCCTAGCGGGTTTGAGGTGCTTCTACACGCTAGGAGGAAGTCGTTTTATCTTTGGGGGCAATACGTCATTCCGTGAGCACTAGCCGGGGCGTAATTTGTCTTGCGGAAGAGGGCTTTCCTCGACTCGACTTATAAATTTTGGTTTGCTTTATTTCCGTTGTAATTTTCATTCCTCTATTTGTTGCAAGTTTCCTTTCGATTGTAATAGTTAGAGTACCGCCTGTACA